>NC_069658.1:260587716-260890746 GCF_027244095.1 Hemicordylus capensis
AGTCACACAAGGGCATTCCCTCTTCCCACTTTGTCCCTTGCTCCTCCCGACCCACAACCTGGCAAGCAGGAGGGAAAGGGGACGGGGTGATAGGATGGACACTAAGTGCTTTGCTCCCCAAGGACGAAGCAGCAATGATGTATGTTCACAAGCACAAACACTCTAGGTGGCAACATAAGCAAGGCACCCCATCACAGCACTGGGAGGGGAACAAATGGCTGGTGGTGTGGTGCCTGGGATCAGGTTTTAAAAAAGCAGTCCCAACCAGGAATTCTTGAGCAGCCAAATTCAATTTTTTTCCCCCACAGAAAGGTAGGGGAAAGGGGGGGGGGGCAGAGCTGGCAGATCCCCATTCCCAGCAGATCTGCATATGATGCAATGCCAAGCCAGGCCTGATTTAGGAATTTTGAATAGATTAAAAGATCCACCCACTCACTCAATGCCCCCCCCATCTATGTGCACGGCCAGGCTCTGACATATAAAAACCATGGAGAGTTGGGGACCCCACACACGCTTTGTTGGGTTAGCTCCACTCATGAGTATGTAGTCTACAGGGAGACCTAGGGGTCAGCTGCATGGTCCTCCCTAGTAGACTGAACCTTTAATGAGAGGCCTAGCTTACCAGCAGCAAGCTGCCAGTGGAGCAGGATTTTGGTTTGGTCTGCTTTGACAGGGTGATTCCTTGCAACACCATCCTAGGTCACAGTGGAACAGAAACCCCCACCCCCGCCCCGGCAGCAAGGATCCTTTGCCCTTCTTCATACACATGTCCCCTCCTAGGAAGTCTTCATGTTCCCTTCACTTTCCTCAGAAACAGGGAAATTATGTCCCCCATAGACCCTCTGCAACCGGAATCGCACTTCATTAAACCATTTCATTAAAATCAGCAAATAAATTTAAACACATTATCTTACTTGTATTCACACAGCACTTCTTCTCCTTTGCATTGACTTACAATGGCCCCTATTGCAATTTAGAACTATTTTCATTGCAACAGACGTCACAGGCTGTCTGTTTGGACAGTCTCAAATTTTGGACACTCACAAATACTTAACCTGTAGAGGCCACCCTAAGGGATGACACCCTAAGGGGTTCTCCATATGTTTTTGTGACGTCTGTTGCAATGAAAATAGTTAATATGAGAGAAGATCAGGAAATAAAATGGAATTGTTCATGAAGCAGTTGGTTGATTCTTAACAGTTTAAATAAAATCTTTAAACAAAGTTTTTGTAGCATCTCAATGTGTTTTGAAGATACTGGTTCCATCAGCATGTCTTATGACTAAGCTTGTCCCCTAAAAAGCTCATCTTCTGAAGCGCTGTGTTACAGTAGGTAAACAAAAATGAATTTACATTGGTGGGACTACAAGCACCACTCTTTTCCACACAAGCAGCATGGAGTGATTCAAAGCCATGAAACTCATGCCAACTGGTGGGGCATGTTTGTAGAGTGGTCACACACCCTGTTTCTGCCCCTCCAAATGTTAGAAAGTTTGCAAATTTCTTCATAATTGCAATCTGATTGTGTTTTAGATTAATTAGTCAATGCACTCATTGCTTCATTGTCTCCAAACGGAAAACTGCACTAAATGGTAGATTTTACTGTTAAAGACCCTACAATAAGATTGTTTTATCTGTACATTTTTTTCCAGATATTTAACTGTATAAAAATGTTCATTTTACACAATATTTAATTAAAGTATTTCTTGTCTGTGAATTTCACTTCTGGTAATTTATTTTTTGTCGGGGGGGTGGGGGGGTGGTTGATTTTTAAAACAATGGAAGACTACAAGCCAACAACAGCTGGAATTGTTACTTTCAAACTCTTAAGAATTTATCTTCAAGGCTTGCCTGGTGGCTGATTCACACGTTCGCGTGCATCACTAGATGCCTATTACTTGACCTTGTGTGAATTGCTATAACTAAAAACGGTTGTGTTTGAGCTGTGATAACTCTTTCATGTATGCAAGTCATCACTTGATGTTGGTTTGGGGCACTAATGAATATCATGTGTGAACTTGCCCCTTAAGAAATGGGGACACAGACAAGTCAAGCAGTAACAATGAATTTCTCTAGATAACTGCTTTTGCTGCTAGCAGTCATACTTTTGCAGGTGACTGGCATGCTGACATTAAATGTGCTGATGCCCTAGCTGGTTGTCTGTAGTACAAATGTACTACAGGGAGCAGGAATGATAAGAATTGTGCAAAACCACAATGACATCTAGAACACAACAGTAATAATATATAACTCTCATGTATGTGGTCTTTTTGAAATCATTTTGTTTCTCCCCAACAGTGCTGCCCCTCCAAAATTGCCCCTTCTCCTATATAAGCAACCTACTCTCATGTGCCCCCCATTACCCAATTAAAAAGCATCCCATAATATTTTCAATAGCCAAGCAATGAAAGCTATTTGTATTAATATGAAAGAAAAATTTTCTTAAAGTATTGTATCAATGGTATATGACACCTAAACAACTTAATAAGGTATACAAAAGCTCTGTGAGGTGTTGGAAGTGTGGAGATTTAAATGCAGAAATTTCCCATATGTTATGGAATTGCCTTGTGGTTCATAAATTTTGGAAGGCGGTATTAGATAATTTAGAAAGAATAACAAACATAATAATTGAAAGAACATCTAAGTGTTCTGGTGGCTACTCAGGGACGGGGCCTTCTCCACTGCTGCCCCGCGGCTTTGGAATGCGCTTCCTAGTGAAATAAGAGCCTCCCCATCTCTGACAAATTTTAAAAAGTCTTTAAAGACACATCTGTTCACCCAGGCTTTTAACTGATATTGTTTTGATTGTTTTAATGTTGTTTTTAGAATACTGTTTTTTTAAAAATAAAATAAAATAAATGGTTGTGTTTTAAATTTCTTGTTTTTGTTTTTTTACTAATGTTTTACCTTTGTTTTTATCTTCTTGTAAACCACCCAGAGACATAAGTTTTGGGCGGTATAAAAATATGTTAAATAAAATAAAATAAAATAATAAACAAGTGGTTCTGATGGAATGGTTTGTAAATATCCCCTGTAAACTGGGAACGCTGACAATAGGGCCTGACTGCTGCTAAAAAGATAATTTCAAGACACTTGAAAGACTATGAATCTTTCTCTGTAACTGAATGGTGCAGAAGGGTTTGGGAGGTGGTTCAAATTTATACGAGTTTATTCCAAACACTTTAGCAATGATTGCCAAGTCTATGATTTTACATTTATGTTGTACCATTTACTTTGTTACAGATGAAGTGATAAAGGATAAAAATAACAGAATTCATAAGATAGGAAGAAGGGAGGCAAATAAGATCATCTTTTCTTTTCTTTTTTTAATTCAGTGGGATCCACTTTGGGGTATCTGGAAGATAAAACTTGATATGGATTTTAATGTTTATACGAAGCTAGTATTATGAATGTTGAAATTTTTTGTATGGCTATGTTGATATGCTAGGAAATGTGTTGTTTCAGGGTTTTTTTGTATTTTGTACTGAGTCTTTTTGTAATGAAAATTCAAAATTTAATTATAAAAAATAAAAATAAAGTAATATATAGTTTTACATAGAGACTGAATTCACAAAAGTTCCATGCTGCCAATTCTGATGTCAAGAGAATGCTGATACAGGATGGTGGCACAAAGCTATTTTAAGAAACTATTCACTTCTATAGCAGACTGTGTCTAATAATTCCAAATCTTTCTCAAGGAGGCCTATGCACGTGAGTTTGGCTGTGACCTTATATCTTGTCGATCAGTGTGAGTAAAGTTACATGGGCACTCAATTCTCACCGTCTACCACAGACTTGCACAGGAAGACTTAGCCAATAGGTGATACAGGGGAATCAAACCCTAAACAAATGAAGATGCTTGAACCGTGATCCAGAAGACTTATCTTGGAACTCTCAGATTCATATTCAGCATACATATACTGTACAGCCATAGACACACAATAAGAAATGTGGGGGTAAGGGACTGCAGCTGAAGAAGCTATGGGCATTTTGCTAATCCAAAATAAACTGAAGGACAAATAAATATAATCAAAACTGTACTATTTGCCAATATATATATTTTATACATGTATGTATACATTATAGTGCTTTTTTCAGAATTCTGCCCTACTTCCCCCAAAAGGAAATACAGCTTTCAAAACAGCTGCACTTTATATAGAGTTATAGCTGTCTGCTTGTACCTCCTTGACTTAAGCGTGACCTCCTGACCCTAGGGTCATTAATCATTTTTGAAATAAAGTACGGTTATTCTACTACTTATTCCCCTTAGGGGATAGAGCCCTTCAGTGAAGAGCAGAAGGTTCCAAGTTCCCTCCCTGGCAGCATCTCCAAGATAGGGCTGAGAGGGATTCCTGCCTGCAGCTTTGGAGAAGCCGCTGCCAGACTGTGAAGACAATACTGAGTGAGATAGACCAATGGTCTGACTCAGTATATGGCAGCTTCCTATGTTCCTATTGTTGATCGGGCAGCGCTGCTGTGTGCATGTGTGGAAGGCAGCCCTGGCAGTGTAGTGCCAGAGAGCAGGTGGGTCACTACTTAGAACAGTCCTCTTGTGCAGCACGACTTGCATGGCGTCCAGTAGTGCCATGTGCAACTGCCAACATGCTCTTTTATTATTATTTACATTTTATTATTATTTACATTTTATATCCCACTCTTCCTCCAAGGAGCCCAGAGCGGTGAACTACATACTTAGGTTTCTCCTCACAACAACCCTGTGAAGTAGGTTAGGCTGAGAGAGAAGTGACTGGCCCAGAGTCACCCAGCAAGTCTCATGGCTGAATGGGGATTTGAACTCGGGTCTCCTCGGTCCTAGTCCAGCCCTCTAACCACTACACCACGCTGGCCCTCTTGTGCAGCTCCACCAGGGCTGCTTCCCATGCTTCCCATGGGCCCAGGAGTAGGGATGTGCACGGAACCCGGCCTGCACGGTTCGAAGGTGGCGGGGGTGCCTCAATAAGGGTGCCACTGTTTTCAGAAGGTCTATCAAATGACAGCAGACATGTGGCTATAAGCGAGGGTGTGTGTGCAAGGGGTGCAGTGGGCGGCACATGAGCCACTGATGGCTGGGGGCCCTGCCCTGCCATGTCCTCCTGCCCCCTGTGGGCTTGCCCCCTGCCTTCATGGCCCCCGCTGCTCACACCACCCAACCTGCCTCCCTTTACTGACACAACCTGATGACACTATCGCCCTGGCACCTCTTCTCGATTGCTCACATCCACGTGGTGATGCCATTTTATCGCACAAGCAAAAGGAAGCTAGATAGGCAGTGTGAGCCGCGGGGGAAGCCATAGGGTCGGGCGGCACATGTGGTGGGTGGGCGGCAGTGTGAAGGCAAGCAGCAGTGCCGGCCGCCTCAGAGACCACCTTAAATCTTGCCCCAGGGTCACCCCCCCATGTTGTTACACCCCAGAATGGCACAGCCTTGCTGCAAGGGGGGTAGCATTTGGGCTGTATCTTAAGGGCTAGAGTGGAGCTCCCTTGTGCTGGAGCGAAGGGATGCAAACAGGAGGGACAACCTTTCACTCTTTTGGGTGGTGCGGGGAGAGGAGACTTTTTGGAGATGAGGCAGGTGGCTACAATGAAGAAAGGGGGCATGGCCGTCCTTGGGCTGACACTGCACTACAGTGAGGCATTTAGCACATCACACTATGGTTTCTCATTGTGTCCACTGAAGAGACCAGGGAATTTAAGTGATCCTGAAAGCAGCCAATGTTTTCTTTATGGCAGGGAAGATGCCATATTGCTCATCAGAAAAGATTCAGAGGGAAGCTGGAAAACACCTGTTGGCTTACAGTTCAAAAGCTGGTTATCGACACTGTGCTACACTAGAATGTAGATGTGTGACTAACAGAGGTGGAATTGAAACCACCCAGGGATTCTCAATGTTGGGTCCCCAGAGGTATTGGACTTTAACCCCAACTCCTCAGTGGCCTTGGGTTGGGGATTATGGGAGTTGAAGTCCAAAAACATCTATGGACCCAACGTTGAGAACCTCTGCTCTAGAGGCTCTCTGGTCATTACCAAATTGGAAGGCTATAGGAAGTGATGGATTAGCTACAGAAATAGGGCAGGCAACAGAAGAAGAATCAGTCAAGGCTCTGACCAAACTATGCCAGCAAATTTGAAGAACGGCACAGTGGCCAACAAATTGGAAGAGGCCTGAGAATGTGGATGATTTGCAAGCTCTAGTAATGAAAGTCAAGGAGCAGAGTGAAAAAATGGGACTACGACTAAATATCCAGAAGACTAAACTAATTACGACGGGTACAGCAAACAGCCTCAGAACTGACAATGAAGACATTGATGTGGTGGATAGCTTCTGCCTTTTAGGATCGACTGTCAGCAGTAAAGGATCCAGCAGTCAAGAAATAGGCCGAAGACTAGAACTTGGCAGGGTAGCAATGAAGGCCTTGGAAAGGATACTTAGATGCCGAGACGTGTCTACACCTACAAAGATTAGAATCGTTCAGACAATGGATTCCCCCCTGACAATGTATGGATGCGAAAGCTGGACTTTGAAGAAGCAAGATAGATAAAGCATTGATGCTTTTGAACTTTGGTGCCGGAGAAGACTTTTGAGGATACCATGGACAGCCAGGAATTGGAAAACAAACAAATGGATCATAGAACAAATCAATCCAGAATTTTCACTCAAGGCACAAATGTCCAGGCTCAGACTATCATACTTCGGACCCATTATGCAAAGATCCAGCTCCCTTGAGAAATCCATAATGCTGGGGAAAGTGGAAGGAAAGAGAAGAAGAGGACGACCAGCAGCAAGATGGATGGACTCGATTACAACAGCAAAGAATGCACCACTGAGAGAGATTAAAGGCCAAGTTAAAGACAGATCACCCTGGAGAGAATCTATCTATGTGGTTGCTAAGAGTTGACACCGACTTGACGGCATTTAATCAATCAATCAATGAGATGACTACAAAATTGAACACTTTTACTTTGGGGAAATGTTTTCTGCAAAACGACACGACTGACATCTTTCAAGAATGGAGAATTAAATACAGATGGGCGGTGTCCTTCTGGCTCCAGGTCATTCTGGAAGAGTGGTGATATAGATTCTCCTATACAGTGTCTATATGTTCTATATATGTCCTATATATACAGTGTCCCTCTGACATACTGGATTGTAATACGGAGAAGTAAATACAGATGGGTTGTGGCTTTCTGGCTCCAGGTTATTCTGGAAGAGTGACAACATAGATTCTCCTTGTAGTATAGTGGCTTTTGATATACTGAACTATAATTGGTTTTACAACTACAGTTAAAGGAGGAATTCTTCTTTTGCCTAAACGGCAAGATTTTTATCTCCTACCATAAGAAGAATCAAATATAGATGGATGATATTTTGTAAGAGTGGGCATATAGATTCCTCCTGAAGTTCAATACCCTTTGATAACATTATGGTTTTGTGTTTTTTCTTTTTATCTTCATGTCCAATTGATTTTTTTCTGGTTGGTTTTTTAAAAAACACAACTGCAGACAGAGTTCTTGTACCTGACTTGACACGATTTTTTAAGGGGGGGAATAGATGTGTGCTTTTTTCCTTTTCTCTCCCTTTCTTTTCTTTTTTTTATACTAATGCACTTCCAATCGCTCTTAGTATAGATACTGCTATTGGATACCATATTTAGGTATTAAGTTTAATATCAGCTAGTTTATATAAATTTCAACATATATTCCAATTAATCCAAATAAGACTATTAAAACAAACTTTTTAACTGCAGTAGAAGTAGCTTAGGACATAATACATTTTATTTACAATTTAATAATTGGTCTCATCTGACCACAACACTTTCGCCCAGTTCTCCTCTGGATCATTCAGATGTGCATTGGCAAACTGCAGACGGGCCTGTACATGTGCTGCCTTGAGCAGGGGGACCTTGCGGGCACTGCAAGATTTCAGTCCTTCACGGCCGTAGTGTGTTACCAATTGTTTTCTTGGTGACTATGGTTCCAGCTGCCCTGAGATCATTGACAAGTTCCCCCCATGTAGTTCTGGGCTGCTTTGTCACCGTTCTCATGATCATTGCAACTCCACGAGGTGAGATCTTGCATGGAGCCCCAGACCGAGGGAGATTGACAGTTATTTTGTGTTTCTTCCATTTGCGAGTTATCGTGCCAACTGTAGTCACCTTCTCACCAAGCTGCTTGGTGATAGTCTTGTAGCCCAGTCCAGCCTTGTGCAGGTCTACAACCTTGTCCCTGACATCCTTCGACAGCTCTTTGGTCTTGGGCATGGTGGTGAGTTTGGAAGCTGAGTGACTGCTTGCTTCCAAACTCACAGGTGTCTTTGATACAGGTACTGTAACAAGCTGGGATTAGGAGCACTCCCTTACAGAGGGTGTTCCTCATCTCAGCTCGTTACCTGCATATAGTGAAAAGACACCTGGGAGCCTGAAATCTTGCTGGTTGATAGGGGATCGAATACTTATTTCCCTCACTACAATGCAAATCCATCGCTGACTTTTGGGCACTGGGCTTTTGAGGGTTTGTTTGTTGTTATTCTGTCTCTCACAGCTACAATAAACCTACCATTCCAATTATAGCCTGGTCATTTCTGTGTCAGAGGGCAAACGGACAAAATCAGCAGGGGATCAAATACTTATTTCCCTCACTGTATGTAGCCTAGACCTTTATCCATTGGTGGAGAAATCCAGCCGGCAGCCTGTGATCCTCCCACCAGTGCACTCCCTGCCATGCCCTCTGCATCTGGTGTGGCCTCCTGATTGGTAGCAACTCAGATTCTTTGAACCTGTCCACTCAGTGGTGGTTCTGCCCCAGCCTGTATATCTCTCTCTCTCACACAGAGCTTTCCCTTGGTCCTTGGTTGCTTTCTTTCCTTTGGCCCTTGGTTGCTTCATTTCCCCTCAATTGTCTCTTCCCTGACACCGATTGCTCTTCAGCCTTGATTGCTTCTCCCAACCTTTCCCCTTTTTGCTTCCTTCTTCCATCTCTAATAGAAGTTAACCTTGATTAGGAATTAGCTTTGATCAGAAGTTTTCTGATTCTGCTTCCTCTACCTGCCCCTTAGTGAACTAGGGACGCGCTCCCTCTCCTTCTCTCTCTCTCTCTACATTAAAGCATCCTTTTTCTTTATCTCTCTGCCCCTTTCTAACCTGCTAGACTTCCTTGGCCTCTGACCCTGATTTTCATTTAATCCTTGTCATTGTCCCTTCTTCTCTGACACTGATTTTTCTTGGGCCCTGGTTACTGCTCTTAATCTTCTTTGCTCCTTTCTTCCTCTGTCCTCAATAGGACTTAGTCTTGGTTAGTGATTTAGACACATTTAACTAGTTTATTAGCTGAATGCTTAGTTAACTCTTTAGTAATCCATTACCTAGCTAATTACATACATATTAGAGAACTGGTTCTAGTTATACAATAAAGGTTAAGTATTAGTACTTGGGAGCCACCTAATGGTGCAGCAGGAAAGCAACTTGTCTAGGGAACAAGAGACTGTCAGTTCGAATCCCTGCTGGTATGTTTCCCAGACTATGGGAAACTCCTATATTGGGCAGCAGTGATATAGGAAGATGCTGAAAGGCATCATCTCAGACTTTGCAGGAGATGGCAAGGGTAAACTCCTCCTGTATTCTACCAAAGACAACCACATGGCTTAGTGGTCACCAGAAGCTGACACTGACTCAATGGCACAACTTTAGCAAGGAATAGGATCATTGCAGTGATATAGGAAGGTGCTACTGACTCAATGGCACCACCAATCAATCAATCATTAGTACCTGTCTTTTCTCTTGGGTACTGATAATTAGGTGCTAAAAAGCCACCTCATGGCGCAGCAGGGAAGTAACTTGCCTGGCAAGCAAGAGGTTGCTGGTTCAAATCCCCGCTGGTATGTTTCCCAGACTATGGGAAATACCTATATCAGGCAGCAGTGATACAGGAAGGTGCTGAAAGGCATCATCTCATACTGTGCAGGAGTGGGAGAAGGCAATGGTAAACCCCTCCTGTTTTCTACCAAAAAACCCCCAAATGGCTCTGTGGTCACCAGGAGCAGACACCGACTGGATGGCATAACTTTACTTTACTGCTTAACCAAGCAGTTTGCTGCAGAAAATGTACCTCCTGCAACTAAACCAAGAGGCAGCTAAAACAGTGAAATGCTGACATCTACTGGAAGATTAGAGCCAAAGCTTTAAAAGTCCTGTAACTGGGTTCACATATGCCAAGATTAAACACAGAAGAACCCAAATGTATATACATCAAATCAGTGGCATCTGGTGGCTCCTGAAACTGGGGGGGAGGGTGCATTAGGGAGAGGAGGCAATGATGGGTGGAGCCAGGAGCAAGAGGTGGGGCTAGTTGTGGGCGGAGCTGACATCAGAACTAGGACTAGGCAGGTCCATTGGCAATATCTGGGGAAAGCAACTAAGACTGAAACATAAATAAATGCCATTTTAAAGGGAATTGCTGGTCTCAAAAGCTGTTCCCAAGAGGAATTTTAAATTAAAAGAAAGCACATTGCAGTGCAACATTTGAGTTGGGGAAGCAAGACAGATACAACTCCGATATGCAATCAGCTCACAAGTTTTCCTGCAGCTGGCACACGACATATCATACAAGGTTTCAGTTAAATGGCTGCACATGTGCTGATTTTATCCATGAAGCTTGGTACAGGCACCCTCAAATGCAGCATAAAGTTGAGCATGTTAAATGGCTATAAAAGCATTAAACACGTCTTTTTAAAGAGTCTTTCTCTCTCCTTTTAGCGGTTTCCCTTACATGTCTATGCTGGCCTTGGGCTGAAATAAACAAATACATACATACATCCTTACATGTCTTAGCAACAAAACACCACCAAAGTGAAGGGGGTAAGTAGAGGGTCAATGAAGGGGAAGGATACAAGAAGGAAACAAGGGCTGGGGAGGAAAAATGAATTTATCCAGTCTTCAACATCAATTAGCTTTCTGCTATTTAAAGAACAATTCAGGAGCAGTGGAGCCATTCTTTCTTAAGGGCACAGATTGCAATAACTGAAGTTTACATTAAGAACAGACACATAATGCTTCAGGATCTAAGAAGAGCCCTGTTGGAAGGCCTGCCCAGTTCAGCATTCTGCCGCGCTCAATGGCCAAACAGGTGTGCACCTGGGAGCCTGCAAGCAGGCCAAAGAGAGCAACCACCTCCCTCCCTGGGTACTGTGCTATGCTGATGGATGTGACAGATTTTATCCAAGGTAGGGCTTCATTTCAAAAGTAATGTGTGTAATGAACCTGCAGTGGCCTGCAGAGTTGAAATAAGGCAGCGCATAAACATGAAAAGCCTGCAGTGTTCCCTCTAAGAAGTGTGCATGTGCTGCTCATGCTCACAAGTTTTTTTTCATGTCCATGCAGTTAATTTTAGATCCCACTCAGATTGAATCAGGAAGGTCCCACTCTGAATGCACATGCGCACACACTGCCTTGATATTGCCACCCAGAACAAAACTCATTCCACATACAGACTTTAAAAAAAATTAGAGGGAACACTGCCTGCAAACCCTAAATCTTTGGCTTAATGTGTGATCAGACATGTAACAAGTTCCCCTTTCATTGTCACTGGCTGCCTGGGCCATCTCTCAGCCAAACCTACCTCACAGGGTTGCTGTGAGGATAAACATAATCATGGACCTCTGTGCTCTTTGGAGGAAAAGCAGGATATAAATAGGAAGCAAAAGAAAGTCTGAGGCATGAGTAGAATAAAGAGTGCTCATCATCTGTGACCTCCTCCTCTGCATGAGTGAAAAGTGTAGGAGGCTAAGCCAAATATTACCATCTTGGGCTCCTTAGGGAGAATCTAAGAAATGAGCTGAAGTGAGGCATTTAACACATCACACTATGGTTTCTCATTTTGTCCAGTGAAGAGACCAGGGAAATTAAGTGATTCTGAAAGCAGCCAATGTTTTGTTTATGGCAGGGAAGATGTCATATTGCTCATCAGAAAAGATAAAGACGGAAGCTGGAAAACTCCTGTTGGTATACAGTTCAAAAGCTGTTTACTGGCACTATTCTACACTAGAATGTAGATGTGTAACTAACAGAAGTGGAACTTAAACCACCCAGAAGTTTTATAGAGGGTGGTATATAAATAAAATACATAAAAAATAATTATTTAAAAAAAGAGATTAGATGTCAGTTATTTAAAAAAGAGATTAGACTTCAATGCCACAAGCAAAGCACAGACAAAGAGCTACAAAGGCTGATCCTATGGTGAGTAAATGCATTTTAAAGTCACCAGGGCAGCTCTGCCTGCCCGATCATTTTAATAAAAAATGCCACAAATTGTGGGATTTTCCAGTATACATACATGCACCATGCCACCTCCTCTAGAATCTCTAAGAGGGATGTGCAGGGAACCAGTCAGGCCAGTTCAGTTCGAATTCAAACCATATTTAAGCCAGCCTAGCCTGGCCCAGTTCTGATTCAGTTTGTACTGGTTCGTGGACTGGTTTGGGGTTCAGGATTCCCCGTTATGAGCAAAGGGCAGGGGACTTCCCTAAAGTTAAAAGTGGGTGAGCGGAGAGTCAGCGGTCCTTACCTTGAGTGGTGGTGGCGGCGGTGGCAGCAGCAGTGGCTCCCCTCAGCCCCCACCAGCCTCCCCCAGGACAGCCTGGGCTAGCTGCGGCCTGGTTTGGGCCTCCTGGGGCCTGGTTCACACCTCTGGAACCTTTGTCTCATAGGAGTCTGGTGGCAGCTCTACTGGAGGGATTTTGACTAATTTGGGGGAGGTCCAGGTTGTCAGGAAACCCTCTCCTGCTTCACTACACATCTCTTTGCCAAACTAAAGTTATGTTATCTTCCCATGTTGGCCTCTGTAAAATTGTCAGCAAAGTCAGATTTCTCATCTCCACAAAGCTGGGATGGTGGTGTTCCTCCACAATATATGCAAGTCCCACTGAAATCCATGTATGCATGCCTACAAGCAGCAGGATTCCAACCTTGGACCTCATATGCACAGGGCTGTAGCCAGCCTTCCTCAAGGTGGGGCTGCCATATTTCCAGCGGGGGCTTCCAAGAATGGATGGGGCTTCCAAGAAACATCTATAGCCCTCTCACCAAGCCCAGATGCTAGCAGTATTTTAGTGTGATGAATTGCTAGAATAAGTAGCATATGTTTTAAATACAGCCACTTATATTTAAGGTCCTGATTATTATAAATACTGTACCTTGCTCTAATAAATAAATCTCTCCTTTTCACACAGATTGTTTATTTAGTATGAGTTCTATAGCAGTAGAGTATAACAAAATTAATTTTTGATTTTTGTGTGTGTAAATGGCCTTGAGTTTTGTTAACTGGTGTATAAAAATGTGATGAATGAATAGATGGATCAATTGTTTCATAATAAAAATATTTCTTTGAGATGGGATTGATTGATTGGCTTAAAAGGGGAGGTATGGATATTTTAACCTTTCATTTGCATTTTTAGTTGTATTTTAGTGGCATTTATTTAGCATTCGTGTTGAACTTTTACACTGTAAAAGGTACATTGGTGAATGTAAAACAAATGCAACTAAAATATAATAGCTAAATTGCAAACAAAAGCTTAAAATATCCATGATACTTCCCCGTACAAGCCAAATGGTCGGTACTGTACTTTCCATTCATTCCTATGGCACCTTAAAAATTACTATGACTGTCATGAGACAGCCATTCCTGTTTGTGAGAAAGTGTTTTTGTTTTTTTTAAGTAGTAATACTAGAAACACAATTATGCAGCCCCTCTGCATGCTGAGTTAGGAGTCAGTTCCTCTGGGGACTGATTCTCACACACTCATACTCTGCAGTCTAAATCCCTGAAAGATTAGTAAGAAAATTATGGGAGAATCTGGCAAGAGGGATCCATCCACTATCCTCACCACAATTTGACCATTTCACATTACTTCTAGACAATTTGCTAGATGCTTCTAGGCACCACAATGAGTGGGACCCAACAGTGATGCTGAGCTACTGAAGTACAGCAGGGACTCCTGCAGTCCTTAAGATGATGACCAGAGCTCAGGATCCAACATGTCTTTTTGGGGAGAAAAGGCATCTGTATTGAATAGTTCTCAATAAATATTTTGATTGGACTGCCTGGAAGAGATGCTTTCTTGCCACAATCCCAGGCTGACTATCATTTCCTGCCTAGGGTTTTGGAAAGAAAGTATCTCTGCCAGGCATTTCGGTGGGAATATTCCTTGAGAAAGGGTATCTATTAACCAAAATGCATTGAAATAAATCCTCTATTCTGCAGCTGCTTCTTGTTTCACTGTGGCTATTCTCTATCCATGAAACACCCCCCCCCCCCGACCAAACTGAATCAGGGGGGTTTGAGGGGGTGCCAGACCAAACTGGCCCGGTCCAGTTTGAGTCTGCTTTGGACTAAAACTGAACTGGGCCAGCCAGTTCCATGCGTACCCCTACACATCACTGTCAGCACCAACAGTATTGGGAAATGTAGTTGGGAGGTCCTGGAAGCCAAATTTAGGCTGCTAGGTAGCATACTGAAGTCCAGGACCCCCAAGGTAGCATTCAGAAATGCTACCTGTTCCACACGCAGGGTCAGCAAGACAAGCAGAGTTGATGGGGTCTCAATGTGTGGATGAGACTGTGGTGCCGGGAGGAGGGGTTTAGATTTGTTAGACACTGGGATACATTTTGGGGAAAGCGAAGCCTATATAAAAGGGGCGGACACCACTTTAACCAAGATGGAACTGGACTGTGGGCTCGTGAACTGAAAAAGGTCGCAGAGCAGCTTTTAAAACAATGCCTGGGGAATAGCTGCCAGGAACTGGGCAGTATCTCCTTCAGCAGATGCCATCCCTTAAGGTTCAAGGGTGTAAGAGATTCAGATAAAACAGAATGGGATAGAGTAGAACCAACACAAAGAGCAGGCAGAAGGATGTGCTAGCCAGTTAAAGAGATCAAAGAGCCAAAAGAAAAATAGCACACACACCAGGTAAGAAATTCAGCTTATAGGTGCTCTCAGGCATTGCTGAGGAGGAGACAGCTCTCATGGTGCATGTCATCGGCACCATTTAATGTGGATAAATGTAGTCTGGGTAAATGTAGTCGGTAGGTCCTGGAAGCCAAATTTAGGCTGATAGGTAGCATATTGAAGTCCAGGATCCCCAAGGTAGCATTCTCAGAAATGCTACCTGTTCCACGCGCAAGTACAGTGAGACAGGCAGAGCTGAGGGGTTTCAATGCATGGATGAGACGGTGCTGGGAGGAGGGGTTGAGATTTGTTAGGCACAGGGATACATTTTGAGGCAAGCAAAGCCTGTACAAAAGGGATAGGCTGCACTTGAACCAAGATGAAAATCGGATTGCTGGTGCTTAAAATCAAAAAGGTTGCAGAGCAGCTTTTAAAATGATGCCTGGGGAATAGCTGACAGGAGCTGGGCAGTATCTGGTTCAGCAAATGCCATCCTTTATAGTGTGAGGGTGCAAAGGATTCAGATAAAACAGAAGGGGACCGAGCAGAACCACATAAAAAGCAGACAGGAGCCTGTGCCAGCTGGTCAAAGAGTCTAAAGAAAGATAGCATACACCAGGTAAGAAATTCAGCATATAGGTGCTTATATGCCAATGCCAGAAGGCTCCAAGCCAAGATGGGTGAGCTGGAGTGCTTGGTTGCTAACACAGAAATAGATATAGTGGGCATAACAGAAACATGGTGGAACAGTGAGAACCAGTGGGACACTGTTATCCCTGGATATAAACTATATAGAAACGACAGGGAGGGGCGCCTTGGAGGTGGAGTAGTACTGTATAGTCACTGGGATAGAATCTAACAAGGGATAGAATCTAACAAGCTAGAAAACCTAGGAGGTCTGAAGTCTCCACAGAAACCCTGTGGGTGAAAATAGCTAAAAGTAAAGTGTGCCATCTAGTCCAAAACTGTACTCCTGGCGCCCACAGAGCCCTGTGGTTGTCTTTGGTAGAATACAGGAGGGGTTTGCCATTGCCATCTCCTGCACAGCCTGAGATGATGCCTTTCAGCATCTTCTTATATCACTGCTGCCCAATATAGGTGTTTCCCATAGTCCGGGAAACATACTAGCGGGGATTTGAACGGGCAACCTTCTGGCTTGCTAGTCAAGTCATTGTGTACAAGGCCTGAAAGGAATTGCGTTACTGGGGATGTGTTATTACCCTCTAGTTCACAACCCTGACAGTGACTGGGAATTGCAGAAGGAAATCAAGGAGGCATCGAGGAGAAACAGGGCAGTAATAATGGGTGACTTCAGTTACTCACACATAGACTGGGTAAATTCACAGTCAGGTAATGACAAAGAGGTCAAATTCCTAGATATGCTGAATGACTGTGGTTGGTCATGGAAGCAATAAAGGAGAAGACTCTGGCAAACTCTGGCAAAAGAAATGCAAGGTGACAATAAAGGAGGCAAAAAGAGAGTTTGAGGAACATTTAGCTAAAAGCATCAGTGGGAATAATAACAACTTATTTAAATACATCAGAAGCAGGAAACCTGCCAGGGAGGCAGTTGGACCGTTAGACAATGTGGGAATGAAAGGGATTATTAAGGAGGATATGGGGGTTGCAGAGAAGCTGAATGAGTTCTTTGTATCTGTCTTTATGGCAGTCAGGGGCGTAACGATAGGGGGGGCAGGCAGGGCACGTGCCCTGGGCGCCACTCTGGTGGGTCACGTGGGGGGGCGCCAAAAAGTGGCATGCCCCCTGACCTCCCCCAGATCGCACGTCGGTGGCAGGTGGCGGCGGGAGTAAGCGCGGCGGTGGCGGGCAGCAGCGGATCGCCGAGTGAGGTGGTGGCGGGCGGCGGCGGATCGCCGAGTGCGGCGGTGGCGGGCGGTGGCGGATCGCTGAGTGCGGCGGGCAGCGGTGGATTGCCGAGTGCAGCAGAGTGACGCCAAGGCCTGCTGTCTGGCCCGGCGTCACTTCCCAACTGCGCAGGCGCGCCTCGGCGATCCGCCGCCGCCCGCCACCACCACGCTCACTCCCGCCGCCGCCCGCTGCCGCACGATCTGCCGCCGCCCGCCGCCGCCGCGCTCACTCCGGCCAGGGGGCCACAGGTATGGGGGGGCGGGGGCGGTGGGGGGGCGCAATTTCAGGGGCAGAGCTTGCCCTGAGCGCAGTTTCCCCCCATTATGCCTCTGATGGCAGAGGATACCTAGCATATACCTGTTCCTGAACCAGGCTTCTCAGAGACAGAGGCTAAAGAACTAAGTCAGATAGAGGTGACAAAAGATGATGTTCTAAACTGTCTGGAAATATGAAAAACCAACAAATTCCCAGGGCCAGACAGCATCCCTCTAAGAGTCCTTAAAGAACACAAATGTGAAATTGCCGACCTCCTTGCTAAAATATATAACTTATCCCTACAACCAGGCTCCATACTGGAGGACTAGAAAGTAGCAAATGTAACACCGATTTTCAAAAAGGGATCCAGGGGTGATCCAGGAAATTACAGGCCAGTTAGCTTAACTCTGTTCCAGGTAAATTGATGGAAAGCATTCTCAAGGACTGAATTGTAAAGCACATACAATAACAGGCCCTGCTGAGGGAGAACCAGCATGGCTTCTGCAAAAGTAAATCTTGTCTCACCAACCTCTTGGAGTTCTTTCAGAGTGTCCACAGATGTGTGGATAAAGGTGATCCTGTTGACATAGTATAACTGGACTTCCAAAAAGCTTTTGACAAAGTTCCTCATCAAAGACTCTTGAGAAAACTTAGCAGTCATGGGATAAGGGGACAAGTACATGTGTGGATTGCTAACTGGTTGTAGGACAGGAAACGGAGGGTAGGGATAAATGGATAGTTTTCGCAATGGAGGGAAGTAAGAAGTGGGGTCCCCCAGGAATCTGTACTGGGACTGTTGTTTTTTTTATTTATTCATAAATGATCTAGAAGCAGAGGGTAAGTAGCAAGGTGGCCAAATTTGCAGATGACACCAAACTATTTAGGGTAGTGAAATCCAAAACAGATTGTAAGGAGCTCCAAAAGGATCTCTCCAAACTGGGGGAGTGGATATCAAAACGGCAAATGCGTTTCAATGCTAGCAGGTGTAAAGTGATGCATTTTTATTATTTATTTATTCATTCATTACATTTCTATACAGCCCCATCCAAAGTCTCTGGGCAGTGCACAGCAGGTAAAATACTACAGCAAACATCATTTAAAATAAGCATGTTAAAACAATATAAAAACAAATGTAAAAGAGTTCAGAGCCATTTAAAACCAATTTAAAATATTTTAAAACAATCTAAAAACTTTGGAAGGCCAGGCCAAATAAGTAAGTATTTAGGGCTCTCTTTTAGGCCAACAATAAGCCCAGACTACGGCTATCTGCCGGTAGTGTATTCCACAGCCAGGAGCAACTATAGAGAAGGCCTGGTTCTGAGTAGCCACAAGACATGCAATTGGCATCTGGAGATGGACCTCTCTGAATGACCTCAATGTGGATCCTACAGAAGAAGGCACTCTCTAAGGTAACCTGGACCTGAGCTGTTTAGGGCTTTAAAGGTAATAACCAGCACTTTGTATTTTGCCCGGAAACATATCGGCAGTCAGTACAACTGTTTGAGAACAGTCATAATATTGTCTCCCCAGGATACCCAAGAGACCAGTCTGGCTGCCACATTTTGAACTAACTGAAGTTTTCTAACTACATTCAAAGGCAGCCCCACATAGAACACATTGCAATAGTCAAGCCTGGAGATTACCAGCTGTTGATGCACCACTGTTTTGAGATCGTTCTCTTCAAGGAATGGCCGCAGCAGTCGAATCAGCCAAAGCTGATGGAAAGCGCTCCTGGCCATAGCCTTCTGCTGGGATAACAGGGTGAGGCCTGAATCCAAGAGCACTCCCATGCTGCGTGCCTGTTCCTTCTGGGGGAGTGTAACCCCATCCAGGACAGCAGGGGCATAGCAAGGTTGGAGTGGGCCCAGAGACAAGATTTTAAAATGCCCCCCCCTCACTAAAGCTCAGCTCATGAAGTAAAGAAAACTTAAATGAGGCTGAATAGTGGTAACAAAAAGCATACACACACACACACACACCTATGTGCCACATCATCCTAAATTATTTTTTTTAAGGTTTTGTAAATTGTGGACGGTGCAAGTCATTTAATGGTACTAGAAAAAGACATGCTGTTCTGGTAGCTCCAGGTCTTAACACTCACATCAATTTTGGAGGATGAATACAACAGAAAGAAGCCTGGGCGGGTGTGCTGCTGGGGGGGGGAGGTAAGTCATATGACTTGCCTCTGGGGGCCCCCCAAGGCAGTGGGCCCCCAGACAACCGTCTCCCCTTGCTCTATTATAGTTATGCCCCTGCAGGACAGAGAGATCCTGGATCCCTCAAATTTGAGATCCCTCATATTCTGATTCCCCGCAATGAGCACCTCCTCCTTGCTTGGATTGAGCTTCAATTTGTTGTCCCTCATCCAGCCCATTACTGCCCACAGGCAAGCATTTAGGGAATGAATGCCATTTGATGATGATGATGATGATGATGATGATGATGATGATGATGATAAACAGATTTGGGTGTCATCAAATACTGGTAACACCCTGCACCAAATCTCCTGTTAGATGATGGTGCATTAAACCTGCTGGCCTCACCCAGCGGTTTCATGCAGATATTAAAAAGCATTGGTGACAGAATGGAGCACTGAAGGTCCCTATATGCTCCCATTTTGAAGAGCAACCATCACCGAGCACCACCATAAGGAATCTGCCTGAGAGATACGAGTGAAAATACTGCAAAGCAGTGCCTCCTATCCCCAACTCCACCAGGCAATCCAGAAGGATACTATGGTTGATAGTATCAAACGCTGCCGGGAGATCCAGAAGAACCAACAGAGTCACACTCACTCTGTTGATTTCCTAATAAAGATCATCCATCAGGCCCTCCAAGGCCATCTCAAACCCATAGCCTGATCTAAAGCAAGTTTGAAATGGGTCTAGATAATTGGTTTCCTTCAAAACTGCCTGGAGCTGGTTAGCCACCACTCTCTCAGTCACCTTGGGAGACTGGAGACTGGCCTGTAACTATCCATCACTGAGGAATCTTGGGAAGGCTTCTTAAGAAGTGTAAGGGAGGCAAAGAAGATGGGGGGGGGGCTTGGACTGTGTCAGCTTGTCTCCTGACCTTGGACTGGAGCAGGCCTGCACAACGTAAGGCCCAGGGGCCGTATGCCGCCTGCGAGGACTTTTTTGCCGGCCCCAGGGCTGGCCCAAAGTATTGTGGTGCTTGAGGTAAGGTGCAAAATGCTGCCTTGCCCCAGGTGGGGGTCAGCCCCTTTTCAAAACTGACCTTTGAAGGCGTTGAAAGTACATGGGAGACAAGGAAGGTTGCTAGGAGCCTCCTCTTCCCTCCTCATGTTGTGGGTAACTAATACTTGCTTTCATTAATTCTTTTAATAATTTTAATGTAATCATTAATTACAAATAAATATGTAGTTAAAAGCTTAGCAACAGGTTACAAAATCAGCTCAGGAAATGGGAGCATTTGGTGTCAGAACCAACCAGTGGGAAGGTGACCTTGTGGACTTAATCCAGAATGGTACCCAGGAGAAATAAAGTGTGGGGGGGTGAGCAGAGGCACACCGGCTCTAGACAAAGCCACAGTGCTCAGAAAAGGTTCCAGCTCCACATTTTCCAAACAGCCTTCGCTCGGCAAGGGCTCTTTGCCTCCGCTGCCTTTATTTCAGCCACTTGTGAGCAACAGCACGGCCTGGAAGGCTGCCCGAGCCCGGATTTCTCTTCTGCCAGATTGGGGTGGGGGGGAGATGTCGTCCAGCAGCACCCCAATCCTCCCTTGCCGAAGGCGAGCTCCGCGTCTCTCTGAAAGGCAGCCCCCGCCCCCCCGCCAGGCGAGAGGCGGGGCAAGGCGATGGGGAAAGCGAAAGTGACTGTGGCACCGAAAGGCAGGCGTCTGAATGAAGTCGCCCAGTGGCCGAAGCGCGGTGAGACCAGCAGAGGCAAGAAGCAGCGGCATCACCGCTTGGAGAGAGGGACACCTTCAGAGTCAGGGTTGAGCAGAGGCAGGACTTGTTTGAGGCTCCATCACACATGCGCGCGCACACCCGCCGGCCCGGTGGCAGCAGCAGAAGATGGGAGGAAGCCTACCATTGCCCCACTTTCGTATCACCATTTTGGGGGCAAGAGTTGGGTCCCCAACAGCAGCAGCAACAGGAGGAGTGAAATGGGGGCGTTGAGCGCTTGCGGAGGAAATGGCTGCGATGCTCAGGAGCGACGGAGAAGAAATCCAGCGAAATCGAGAGTGCCTTCGAAGCACTCGCGACACCCAAACCGCTCGGCTTTTCTGCAGTGGATTGTATTACCAGAAGAAGTCTCATCCCCACTCCTTGTGGCTGACAATCTAGACTGCTGTTCTGGGGGATTAACCACATGAGCTTCAAGCTCTGTAGGATCTATGAACTATCCTTGACTTCTGGTAACAAGAATTACTGCATCGATCTAAGTGTGTGTGTATGTGTGCGGGTGTGCGGGTGTGTCTACCTGTCAGGGTGGCTGTGGCTATGGGGCATGGTTGTGGGGGGGATGTCGTGGCGAGTACCTGCACTTCTCAATTTGCAACCACACCCCTGTCAACAGACAAGTAGGGTTGTGCGTTTTGTTTGTTTTTCTGTTTTGTTTTTGGCCCAAATCCCAAACACCCCCATTTTGTTCTTTGTTCGAAGCCAGCCAATCCGAAACACCCCAATTTTGTTCTTTGTTCGAAATTGCAAAATCCGAATCCGAAATGTTTTGGATTCTAAAAAGTGGCCCCAGGGAAAAACTAGTGGGTGTGGGTGGTAGTGCCCAATGGGTGGAAACTACCACCCAAATTTCAGAGGAATTGGTCAAAGGGCTGGGTTTTGGTGAATTTTTGAAGTATAGGATTTTTCCCATAAGGAAGAATGGAGGTTTTAGCAAAAGTATAGCTTCATGTTGGGGGGAAAGGGGTGGCCCAGAGCAGAGTAGGGTGGGTGGTAGTGCCCAGTGGGGGCAAGGAAGCTGCCAGAATTATTTCAAAGGAATTGGGCATAAGGCTGATTTTTAAAGATGTAATGGAGTTTGCGTGTCTGTAAAGTTCTTCCCCATAGGGAATGATGGACCTCCATAATTCCTGCCCCATAACTGTACTTGGGGGGCACCAGGGTGGCCCAGAGCGAGTGGTGGTGTAGAGCACATAGGGTGCCAACCACCTCCATGGGTTGCTAACCCATGGGGTACTGGGTTCTGTTGTTTCTGAGATGTTTTGAGTGTAGATTCAGATTCTCTGGTAGCATATGAGAGTGGATTCATGGTTTGTCATTGAAAATCTCATATGCTACCAAAGAATCTACACTCAGAACACCTCAGAAACAACAGAACCCAGCACCCCATGGGTTAGCAACCCATGGGGGTGGTTGGCACCCTATGTGCACTACACCACCACTCACTCTTGGCCACCCCAGTGCCCCCCAGGTGGAGTTATGGGTCTGCTGAAACCTCCATTATTCCCTAGGTGGGGGGGAACCTTAAAGAAGCGTAAACTTCCAACAATTCCTAAGAAATCATCCCTTTGCCCTATTCCTTTGGAATCTAGGTTGTGGCAGGCACCCCATGGGGCACTGCTACCCAACCCACTGTTTTGCCCCTCAGGCCTCCTTTCTGCCCCAAATCTGCCCCAAAGACATTTCAACTTCAGACATTCTTTAAAAATCAGCCCTTTTCCCAATTCCTTTAGAATCTGGGTGGCAGCAGGCACCCATTGGGGCACTACCACCTGAACCACTCGTCTGCCCATAAAGCCCCCTTTCTTCCCCCAATCCAACCCAAATAACATCAACATCACACATCAACAACAGCAGAGCTTTGGAAAAAATCAGGCAGATTTCCAAAGGTCATGCACATCCACATCCCCACCGCCCAGAATGCAATTGATCTACACACAACAGTGTGAAACAACAACAATGAAATGCACACTGCCACACTGGCCAATGAGGGCGAATTCTACCCTTAAATTTGCTTAAAAGGAATAAGGAGGCAATTGCCAGCAGATCAGCCCATGCTTTCGCTGGCCAATCTGCGGCTGGAAGGGCTGGAAATTCAAACAGATGTCAAAACTCAAAATGGAGACTGAAGGAGAAAGACTTTTTGAGATTGCAAAATGGAGTTCCAAAACAGCCAAAACAACAAAACATTTTGTATCCGAAACAGGGATGTTTTGTTTTGGCTACAAAATTTTCTGTTTTGAGCATTGGGCATTTTGTTTTGGCTACAAAACAGCCAAAATGGCCTGTTTTGTGCACAAAACGTTTTGTATCTGAAACAAAACGCAGATCCCTACAGACAAGCAATAATTAGTGGGCAATTCCCCATTCAGCGAGGTGCAGAGTGTAGCCCATAAAGCAGTAGGCTCCCTTCTCCTTTGATACTCAGAGGAGATCAGCAACTACAGAGCAGTTTGGGAGAGACCTTGGTCGGGAAAGGGAACGGAAAATCTCAAGAGCCCAGGTAGGAATGGAGTATTGTTGGGGAAGTGAGCAATGGTGCTGCAGTTGCACGGAGTTCTTCAGGCAGGAGAAACTCTTTGAACCCGAAACTGACCCATTCCAAGGGGAGGGAGGGCAGGGCAACCCGCTTTTTATCTGCCTCCCCCAAGGTTCTTGCAAACAAATCTTTCTAAGATTTTGCAAACAAAAACTTTAAACAAATCGGCCACATACATTGCAATGTAATGGAGAGTAAGGAACTAAGGTAGTAAAACCTGCCTGCTACTTTTTTAGCAGTTTCCACCCCTGCAAAGAAAAAGGAAGAAAAGCCACCTCAGGCTTTTAGGCTGGCTAAGGGCCAGATTTGGCAGACCAGCTGCGGCAGGCTTCGGGCTGGAATTGGGAAGAGAGCTCTTCCCTGCCTTAAGGGCAGCCCCCATATCTTCGCCAGCTGGTTCGAAAGAGAGTCCCGGCGCTCAAAAAGGTTTCCACCACGCTCCAGTTTCTCCAAACAGCCTTCGCTCGGCAAGGGCTCCTTGTTCTGGAGTCTTTTCAGCCGCTTGTGAGAAGCAGCGCAGCCTGGGTGCCCAAAAGGCTCCTCGCCCGGGTTTCTCGTGGGGTGGGGGTGGGGGTTGTCCAGCAGCACCCCAGTCTTTTGGACTTCAATGTGTCTCTCATGGGATTAAAATTAACTGGATTGGCTTACAGACAAAGGTTTTGATATATTCTGAGCAATCCTTTTCCTTTTGTTATTTTCAACTTCAATTAATTGGAGATATCTGTTAGTTGAATATTTGCTGGATACACGAAGAACATACAAAGCAAGGTGATCCAGGGTGAATCTGATTGTCATTAATGATAATTTTTCTGTACTTTTTTGTTGTTGTTCTTTTTTACTTTTGCTTTGACATTTCTACTTAGAAAGGATTTGGCCAGTTAAGATAACTCTTGTGTTATGAACCAAACTGTATTCTATCCATGGATAATAAGATTATTGAATACTGTAAGTTTAGAGACGCACCTTGTACTTTGATTCTATTGATAATTCTATGTTCTTTTATTTCTATTTTCTGTATTTAGAAAATCAATTTTCTATTTTCTGTATTTAGAAAATCAATAAAAAATTAATTAAACAACAATGCTCATCGGTGGTTGGTTAATAAGAAATCTATTTTGTCTTAACCTTCCCAATTTTAGATATAATTGTATTTTAAAGCTTTTTAATTTTTACCTAATGTACTGTTTATATTGTGCTGGCCAGTGACCGTAACAATAAAGTCTGAGACCTGAGACTACCCTTGCTTTAGAATGGCCTGCTGACCTGCCAACCTTACTTCTTCTATTCCCCCCAGTATAGTTGCCTCACAGTCAACGAAGGTGCCCCCCCATCTCCCCATCTCCAGACAAACCCAGACACATTACAAATTAACTTCAGCCAAGTCTCAGTAACCAGTGAGTGCCACCTGTGCCGCTGGTGCTCCCTCCATCTGTATAGGCTCCCCAAAACTCAGAGTTGCCTCTCTCACAAGTGACTCCAAGCTGGGGCAGATGAAAAAACAAGTGCTCACAGTTGCAAATAGTTGCCAGCACTCAGGAAGATGAAAGGGCAATGCACAGCTACACAGACTGGCCTCCAAGCTATCCACTCCGAGCTGGGGGGAGGTGGGTGGCCAGAAGGCTATGGAATATCTCCAGACCAGGGGTGCACAAGTCAAATGCCCTGGTGGGCTAGAACCAATCATGACTTGGTAGGCAGGGGCTGAGGTAAATTTTCAGCACATTAATGATTACATTAAAATTATTAGTATGTGTGTCTGCTGTGCATGTCCCAAGGTATATAATGTTATGAATCCAGATGCCTCATGCTGTTAATCGAGATAGCTGAGGGTTTGCTGCCTTGCTTAGCCACTTAGGAGTTACCCTTGCAAGTTGCAATTGCACTTTCCAGGCAGGGCCCCAAGCAGGATTCCTTTTTGCCATTTTAAATTTTTATTGGTCTTTACAATAACTTTTACATTTCAATTTACATTCATTTATCTAATTCTACATGAGTAATTATTGACTTCCCGCTTGCCTATCTGCGCAGTTCACAATAACTATACGTATAAACCATTGCTATAATAATTCAAAACATACATACTCACAATGCTACTCGGTTTTACCCAACTCAACCTGCTCTTATTACTATATTTCAAACCCTACTGAAAAGTCCATATTGGAAAAATAATTCTTTAAGTAAAGCAAAAAGAGTTCCCAATCTTCTTTAAAACATTCCAAATTTTAGTCTCTGTGCTGTAAGATGCTCTATGCTCTATGCTGTCTCTAAGTGCTGTAAGCTTTGCCATCTCAGTATATTCCAAAATTTTTATCAATCAGTCTTCTTTTGAGGGCATTTTAGTGTCTTTCAATTTCTGCGCATATACAATCCTAGCCGCTGTGGTTGCATACATAAAAAATGTTAAATTTCTTCTGGAGAACTCTCCTTGAGTTATTCCCAGCAGGAAGGATTCTGGCCTCTTAGGAAATGTCTCTTTAAAGATTTTCTTCAACTCATTATATATCATATCCCCAAAAGCCTTTGCCTTCCGGCATGACCACCACATATGAAAAAAAGTTCCTTCACATTGTCCACATTTCCAACATTTGTTTGACACATTTTTATACATTAATGCTGATTTTTTCGATGTCAGATACCACCTATACATCATCTTATAATAATTTTATTTTAAAGTATAACATCCAGTGAACTTTAAATCAGTTTTCCATATTTTTCCCAAGCAGCCATATCTATATTATGACCCACATCTTGAGCCCATTTTATCATAGTGGTTTTAACCACTTCATCTCTTGTCTCCTCCAAAAGCAACAGCCTATACATCTTAGAGACTAATCTTTCATCGTTTTCACACAGCTCCTTCTCAAATCTCGACATTTGATCCACAAACCCAACCTTAAGATCCTTTTTATAAATTTCATTTAGCTGATGATACTGAAACTAATTACTAACCAAGTTTTGTACTTCATTTAATTTTTTTTAATTTACAGCCCTTCTCTTGAAAACATAACAAATCCCTATAAGTACCCCATTCAGATTGCATATTTGTCTCTTTACATGCCAGAGCCTCAATTCGGGATACCCATAGTGGAGTTTTACACTCCAACCACTTTTTATATTTTGCCCATACTCCCATCAGACTCCTTCTTACATAATGATTAAGAAAGTCTTTATGCACTTTGCTTTTATCATACCACAAATATGAGTGCCAGCCAAACAAACAGCATCAAAATACAACCTTAGATCAGGCAGGGTAAGACCACCTCTTTCTTTAGCATCTGTTAAATTTTTAAATTTAATTCTTGGTCTTTTCCCTTGCCAAACAAACTTAGTTATGTCCTTTTGTCATTGCATGAAACAGGTTAGCATATTAATTATAGGAATAGTCTGAAAAAGAAACAACATTTTACGTTATATTTTCAAGAAAAGGACTGTAAGTTTAAAAGTTTAACTGAAGTACAAAATTTGGTTAGTGATTGGTTTCAGTACCATCAGCTAAATGAAGTTTATAAGAAGGATCTTAAAGTTGGATTTGAGGATCAGATGTCGAGATTTGAGAAGGAGCTGTGTGAAAATGATGAAAAATTAGTTTCTAAAATGTATAAGCTCTTGCTTTTGGAGGAGACAAGAGACGAAGTGGTTAAAACGACTATGGTAAAATGGGCTCATGATGTGGGGTGTAATATAGAAACGGCAGCTTGGGAAAAATTATGGAAAACTGATTTAAAGTTCACTGCATGTTATGTTTTTAAAGAAAATTATTATAAAATGATGTATAGGTGGTATTTGACACAAAAAAACTGGCATTAATGTATAAAAATGTTTCAAACAAATGTTGGAAATGTGGACACTCTGAAGGCACCTTTTTTCATATTTGGTGGACTTGTAGGAAGGCTAAGGCCTTTTAGGACACGATATATAATGAGTTAAAGAAAATATTTAAAATGACATTTCCTAAGAAGCCAGAATCCTTCCTGCTGGGAATAACGCAAGGAGTGTTTTCTACAACTAATTTAACATTCTTTATTTATGCTACCACGGTGGCCAGAATAATATATGCACAGAAATGGAAGAGTAATGAACTGCCTTCAAAAGAAGATTGGCTGATAAAAATTCTGGAATATGCGGAGATGGCAAAACTTAACAGTACTGATAAGAGACCAAAATTTAGAATGCTTTAAAGAAGATTGGAAATCATTCTTATTATATTTAAAGAATTATTTTCCTAATATTGATTTTACAATAGGGTTTGAAATCGAGTAATATTAGCAGGTTGGGTAGATCAGAATCGTGTTTGTAAGGTTTAGATCTATGTTTTGAATTATTATTATAGCAAGGGTTAATTCTATAGTTGGTGATTCATGAGGAGGTGTGAGCGGGAAGTCCATATTTGTTCAATATGTTGTGATTGTTAAGATACTGTTAAAATTAATAAAAAAATAATTAAAAAAAGAAAGAAAGAAACAACATTTTAGGTAAAACATTCATATTCATAACTGAGATTCTTCCCATTAAGGATAAGTTCATTTTAGTCCATCTTTGCAAATAAATTCATTCTGTATTCCATATTTTAATATAATTATGTGAAAACAACAAAGAGCTTTTATTTGTCAACCAGATGCCCAAATATTTGATTTTCTTCTCCACTTTCAATTCACTTATCTCATAAAGACTATCATTTGATTTCTGATCTATATTTTTTGTCAACACCTTTGTTTTACTCTTATTAATAGAAAACCCGGCCAATTGGCCAAATTGTCCTATTTTTCCAAGAGCCTTCCAACCTTTCCTTTTGGCTTTTCTAGAAAAAAACCACATCATCCACAAAGGCTCTGAGTTTATATTCCTGTTGCACTACTTCGGGCCTTGTATTTGGTCATCTTCTCTAATGTTTCTACAAAGCACTTCCAGAACTAATATAAAAGGCAATGGGGGAAGCGGACAATCTTGTCTAGTTCCCTTTTGTATTTTACAATTATTTGATACTTCCCCATTTATAATAGTGTTGGCATATTGCTCCAAATATATTGTCTTAATGGCCCTAATAAAATTATTACCAACTCCCATTGCATCCAATAACTCCCACAGAAACTGCCAGGAGACATTGTCAAATGCTTTCTCTGCATCCAGAAAGATCATAGCCATCTGTTTGTCACTATATTTTTCGTAGTACTCCAATACATTCAAGACTGTTCTCACATTGTCTTAGTTGCCCTTTTGGCAAAAAAACAAAACAAAAAATAAAACCCTGCTTGGTCTTCATGAATAAAGGCTCTTAATACAACCTTGGCAAGTGTAAAGTGAATCTGCGCATTGGGTCAAAAAAACCCAACTTCAAGTATAAGCTGATGGGATCTGAGCTGTTGGTGAATGACCAGGAGAGGGAACTTGGGGTCCTGGTGGACAGCTTGTTGAAAGTGTTGACTCAATGTGAGGCAGCTGTGAAAAAGGCCAATTCCATGCTGGGGATCATTAGGAAGGGGGTTGAAAATAAAACTGCTAATATGATAATGCCCTTATTCAAAATGATGGTGCAGCTGCACCTGGAGTACTGAGTATAATTCTGGTCACCACATCTAAAAAAGGACCTTGTAGAACTGGAAAAGGTGCAGAAAAGGGCAAACAAGATGATCAGGGGCCTAGAGCACCTTTCTTATGAGGCAAGGCTACAACACCCAGGATCCATTCCTGCATACCAGCACACACACAGTGACTGCACTCTCTCCATCCAAGCATGTAACTCATCTTTCTCATCCAGCATGACTAGCTTTTACTAAGCTGTTCCTATTTCTGTGCAAGCAACTCAAAGTAAATTTGCTTACAATTATGAATTATGATTCCATGTGGTTTCTTCCATGTCACATAGAAGAAACCACATGGAATCATAATTCATAATTGTAAGCAAATTTCCCTTTTTGCACTTGCAATTTTTTTTTTAGTGAACATAAAAGGACTCACTTGATCTTCTAAATGTTTAGAAGTATATACTTTCTCCCCCTGCCCCAACCTACAATTAATTCCAGCTATTTTTTTTCAAGGGGTACTAGTTTTATTTACAAACTGTTTGGCAGCACCATGCTTAAATAATCACTAATTGCTCCTAATGATAGTTTTATTCACTGTTCATCTGATTTTCAGTCTGGTTAATTAAATTGGTGGAGGTTTAGACTTTCCTGATGGGCTGAAGCAGCTAATCCACTTTGATGATGGCACAGAATTAAATTTGCATGCATTACATAGTGAAAAGGTTCAGGGTGGGGGAGATGGGGGGGGAGGTGGAACCTTGCAACTCCCCCCTTCTATGCTCCGTTGGGCTGGTGCCTTGCAAGGTTCCACATCACCCGCCCCGCCAGAGAAGCCAGCTAACCGTTTCCTCAACCTTTTCCCTCCCCCCACGTCCTGGGGTATACAACTTTTTTTTAAAAAGAAAAACAACAACAAACACACACAAATGCAAGCAAGAACCAGAGTGCTTTCAACACCCCGCCAGGAGGATAAAACAGAGTGGGTTTGTTTGCCACCCCCACCCCCCCGCAGCTCTCCGCACTGCACCCTCCCTCAGCTTGCTTAGCACACGTGGTGACATTTTAAAAGACTCAGAACCAAGTCTAGACCTGGGGCTATTTAGTTTAGAAAAGAGATAACTGTGGGGAGACATGACAGAGGTCTATAGAATCATGCATGGTGTGGACAAAGTGGATAGAGAGAAATTCTTCTGCCTCTCACATAACACTAGAACCAGGGGTGGTCCCATGAAATTGATTGCCGGGAAATCCAGGACCAACAAAGAGAAGTACTTTTTCACACAACACATAATTAACTTGCTGAATTCTCTGCCACGAGATGTGGTGACAGCCAACAACCTGGATGGCTTTAAGAGGGGTTTGGATAACTTCATGCTCTATCATGGCTACTAGTCGGAGGACTATAGCCCACCTCCAGCCTCAAAGGCAGGATGCCTCTGAGTTCCAGTTGCAGGGGAGTAACAGCAGGAGAGAGGACATGCCCTCAGCTCCTGCCTGTGTGGCTTCCAGGGGCATCTGGTGGGCCACTGTGTGAAACAGGATGCTAGACTAGCTGGGCCTTCTTGGGCCTGATCCAGCAGGGCTGTTCTTATGTTCTTATGTTCAGTGAAAGAGTTAAGGGCATGATAGTTAGGAGGAAAACTCTGTGGTGTCCCCCCTTCCCTTGATGCCCTAAGCACGTGCTTGTTTTGCCTTATGGTTAATCCAGGGCTGGTCTGCTGGTATCTGTCAGGGTGGCCGTGGCTATGGGGCATGGCTATGGGGGTTGTCATGGAGAGTACCTGCACTTCTGAATTTGCAACCATACATACCCCTGACAACAGAGAAAGAATAATTATTGGGCAATTCCCTTTCAGCAAGGTGCAGAGAGTAGTAGCCCATAAAGCAGGAGGCTCCCTTCTCCTTTGAAACTCAGAGGAGATCGGCAACTACAGAGCAGTTTGGGACCAAGTTTTGGGAGGGACATCGGATGGGAAAGGAAACCGAACATCTCAAGAGCCGGGCAAGGAATTCTACCGGACTGGTGTATTGCTAGGGGAAGGGAGCAATGGTGCTGCAGTTGCACGGAGTTCTTCAGGCAGGAGAAACTCTTTGAACCCGAAACTGACTCATTCCAAGGGGAGGGAGGGCAGGGCACCCCGCTTTTTATCTACCTCCCCCAAGGTTCTTGCAAACAAATCTTTCTAAGATTTTTCAAACAAAAACTTTAAACAAATCGGCCACATACATTGCAATGTAATGGAGAGTAAGGAACTAAGGTGGTAAAACCTGCCTGCTACTTTTTTAGCAGTTTCCACCCCTGCAAAGAAAAAGGAAGAAAAGCCACCTCAGGCTTTTAGGCTGGCTAAGGGCCAGATTTGGCAGACCAGCTGCGGCAGGCTTCGGGCTGGAATTGGGAAGAGAGCTCTTCCCTGCCTTAAGGACAGCCCCCATATCTTCGCCAGCCGGTTTGAAAGACAGTCCCAGCGCTCAAAAAAGGCCCCACCACGCGCCAGTTTCTCCGAACAGCCTTCGCTCGGCAAGGGCTCCTTGTTCTGGCGTCTTTTCAGCCGCTTGTGAGAAGCAGCGCAGCCTGGGTGCCCAAAAGGCTCCCCGCCAGGATTCCTCGTGGGGTGGGTGGTGGGTTGTCCAGCAGCACCCCAATCCCCCTTTTCCTACGGCGATCATCTCCCTAAAAGGCAGCCCCACTGAGGCTAGAGGCGGTGCAAGGTGATGGGCAGGTCTGTTCCCCCCGAGGTCATCCCCCTTGTCTTTGGGTTTACCACGCACTAGCTGTTGGGTCAACAACTGACACTGTCTATGTGTGCATGGTAAGGATCAGGAGTGATATGGTCATAGGAACATAGGAAGCTGCCATATACTGAGTCAGACCATTGATCCATCTAGCTTAGTATTGTCTTCACAGACTGGCAGCGGCTTCTCCAAGGTTGCAGGCAGCAGGTTCGGACTGGCCCACAGGGCAACAGGGCATATTGCTGATGCGCCCCACACCCAGGATGCCCCTGTGCCCCACCGCACTCAGCAGCAGTGAATACTCCCACCCTTCATTACCCATTCTGCTCAAAACCCGGTGCCCTCCCCACAAACATTCCACCGCCCTCTAAGTGCCCCCACTCCAGCCCTGGCAGGCAGGAATCTCTCTCAGCCCTGTCTTGGAAAAGCCAGGGAGGGAACTTGAAACCTTCTGCTCTTCTTAGAGCCACTCCATCCCCTGAGGGGTATATCTTACAGTACTCACACTTGTGTTGATATGAAGGAAGAGGCGACACACAGAAGTATTGGGAATTGGACGCAAGGCAGGTGCCCAGCCACAACTTTATGAAAATTAGCAGCATCTGGAAACAGGCATTGTGCAGGTAAATGGATAGCAGGGTCAGGGCAGCTTTAACCTCCCTGGACTGACCCTCCAGTTACCAAGCCTTGTCAGGCAGGCTTCACACTTTCTCAGCTGGAAGGGGTATGGACCTATCAATCCCATCCCCCAGCTACCCAGCTGGGGGTTGACTGGAGCCCAGTGGCCAGCTTCTTCCACATCCACAATTGCAGCCCAGTCCCTCTTGCCCTCTACCTTTATGAACTACCCCCACCATCCAGCTAACCCACCCACCAAAGTTGTGACATATGTGCAGCGACCAGATCATGTAATAAGCACAGGCCAGATCAATCATTTGCCAATTGAGAATAACACACACACAACCCCGGCCGCCTTAAGACATTGGCCGTATTGGCAAAAAATGGGGGCATCGTAGGATTAGGGGCCGTGAGCAGGGGCGTAACTACTATTGGGCAAGAGGAGACATCCAGAACTGTGCTTTAATAAATGCCATTACTGCATGCAAGAGAGCTTCTAGTTTATTTGCATTTTTTCCTAATAAGCAAGCAGATAATTGAGGGGAGGGGCCCTCACTGAAGCTCACCTCATGAGGTGAAGAAATCGTTAATGAGGCTGAATAGTGGTAACCAAAGCATAGATATAGATGTGTGTGTGTGTGTGTGTGTGTGTGTGTGTATTATTTTTTTTTTTAAAAAAGGTTTTGTAAATTGCGAAAGATGCAAGTCATTTACTGGTACTAGAGAAAGACATGCTATTCTGGTATTAAAATATATTTTGTATTAGTACTTCTGAACTGATATTTGAGCAAGAGAGTCCCACTTTATGACTTTAAGAGAAAGTATTTATCCCTGTTAGATTTGAATTGGCATTTTGTGTAAATGAAGTATTCTTTAAAAGGATGATTTCTATAGTCAGTATACGTATTCCATAAATGTTTAGAAAGCAGAGATTCCCAGAGAAAAAGAAACATGTTAGCCCCCTGTAATATTTTAGATAAATCCCGTCCCTTTTAGAATGATAAATATTATTGGAAATTAAATACGAACTCATTAAGGTGAGAGAGAAGGGAACGGGAAGATACAATAAATGCCAACTAAACCATTGACCTGAGTTAGAAATGTAAGGAAGTCTTCACTACTACCATGGCGAGGGCAGGGAGGAAGTTGCTAATGCCCCAGTAACAGCTATAATATCCTGGTTTTCCTGTTTCACATGAAAAGCTGTTACTTTTTACCAACCTAACTTGGTGACGGGTGGGAATATAGCATCAAAAATAACCCGGAAGTTCTGTCAGGAGGCAAAAGAATAGGTCCTCTATTACTTTTAAAAGTCCACGTGCCGCCTCCTCTGTTAAAACGCTAAGAACAGCGTGGAGGTAATACTTTGCAGTTTAGAATGGTGGACCCCTGTTGGCAGCACTGTTTTCTTATATTGACAGGACAGCGTGTGTTCCAAAAGATTGGGGAGTTGCTATTGTGGTCCCCATATATAAGAAGGGTGATTGGAAGCTGCCAGGGAATTACTGTCCTATCAGTCTTCTTAGCATAATGAGTAAGTTGTATGCTAGACATTTGTATAACCATCTGGTAGATTGGCTTGACACAGAAATGATCCTAGCAGAGGAGCAAAATGGTTTTAGGGCAGGTCACTTGGTAGTCCAGCCTTGGTAGACCCAGCCTTGGTACTTCAACATTCAACCAAAAAATATACAGGAAAGCCAAATTCTACATTACATGCTGCGTTCGTAGATTTTAAATATGCATTTGATTTAATCTCAAAGGAAATAATGTGGGGAAAATTGGTAAGATCATTTGTTGATAGGCGGTTGTTACTCTTAATAATTAAGATGCATGAAAATTCAAGAATAAGGGGGTGTTGCAGTAACAAAGGGTATCTTACAAATGAAATCAGAATGAGTAGAGGGGTTAGGCAGGGGTGTATTTTGGCACCAATGTTATTCAATTTCTATATTAATGACTTAGTTACTCAGATGAATAACCAGGATTTTCCTCCCCCTAAGCCACTTGAATATACTCCTATATGTGGACGATGCAGTGATTTTATCACCGACCTATGACCTTAAGAGAGCCCTTAATGGCTTTGGTGTCCTACTGTGATTCACAGGCGATCACCATAAATTATGAAAAGACCAAGGTGATGGCTTTTGCTAACAAACCTAAGAAGCGGTGTTGGATGTTGAATGGACATAGACTTGAACAGGTATCACAGTTTAAGTATTTGGGTATAGTCTTCCAGATCAATACTAGGAGGAATGCACACAAGGAATATATAATGCAAAATGCCTCGAAGGCAGCAGCAGCTATTAACTCTTTTCATAGGAGGCAAGGTGCACAGTTTGTTCTGTCTGCCCTTAAAGTTTTTTTGGCCAAAGTCCGGCCTTTGCTCCTTTATGGAGCACAGCTAGGTATTTATTCCAACTTTGCCAGGCTGGAGGCAATCCAATCTATGTTTTTGAGAAGTGTGCTCCAACTACCCCGGGGTGTCCAATTATTCATTAGGAGTACCACTTCAGACAGGCTAATACAAGTCCCAAAAAGAAAACAGATCCCGGACACCAGCTGGATTTAGTTCATCAGTTTATTGTTACATCCTAAGTATTAGCTAAACTATAGTTCATTCACTCACACATGCAAACTTACCAGGCCCACCTAAAGGTGATCAGTCTTTAATGGGGAAAGTTGGGAGAAGCTGGAGGCCCCACAATCTTCTGTGCTTCTCAGAGAAAACGTCTATTGACGCCTGACTTAGAAAGGGTTGCCTGCCTTTGAAGCTGTTTGCTGTTCCATGTTTGCATCTGTCCTTATCGACCATAGTCCTTGTTTTCCGAGCAACTCCTTTCTGCTGTGTTTGGCATTTTATCCAGTTTTCTTCTGGTCCTTTTGGGTCATCTGCATTTATCTCCCAACATTTATTATGTTTTGGGGGGCTGGTATATCCTTTGCTTACTCATGCACTCTTTCAGACACACACACAGAGTTCCTTTTGTCATTTGTATAACCAGAAGTAAATCATTCTATTAGGTTTCCTAACAATCCTTGAAGTAGGAGCAATTCCTCTCATCTGCATCAATACTTCATTCGGTTATACATGTAGGCTATAGAACTATGATATAAACAATCACTTTTAATCAAATAATTATACTAGCTGTATTACATGTCATCTCTAATGTATTTCTACGATTGGAAGCAGGCTGGATTCGGGTGGAGGCAAGTGTTTGGCTGCTAATATTTGAATTTTGGCTGATTTTTCAGCCAGTAGGACTAGTTCAACTATAGCCCAAGACAACCAAAGCATCGCTGGAGAAGCCATAGTAGTTCAACCCTTAGTGCTGAGTTTATATATATATATATATATATATATATATATATATATATATATATATATATATATGGAAATACTATGTGGAGAAGGGGTTGAACTACTATGGCTTCTCCAGAGATGCTTTGGTTGTCTTGGGCTATGGAAGAGCAAGATCATGTCTGTGCCAACACAATATGGATATGGAGAAACAGATGGACAGGAGCCAGATAGGGGTTGACACTTATTCAGTTAATCATACATCACTGTCTGGCCCAGCAAGATACCTTAATAAAATATTAGTGCCAAGTTTCCAGAAGGCTTTGACGCTGGCCCAGTGTAATGCCTTAGAAACGGCTGTCCAGGAGGGGAGATACTGTAAGATCCCCTATAAGGAGCATGTCTGCCCTTGTGGTTCTGGGGAAGTTGAGTCAACAGCCCATGTTATCTTGAATTGTCAGTTTTATCAAACTTTGCAGGAGAGAGATATAAGTCCTTTTTAAACAGCATATCCCAGTTGTTTTGAGCAGTTCTATTTGGAACTACTTTTAACAGACCATTGGGAAGTAGTATCATAACATGATGAAGAATTGTTTTCTAGCTAACAAGACTAGGATAAGAAATATTGAGAAGCAAGATATGGGGTTGGATTGAATTAAATTTTAGATTATTATAATGCATGGAGCCCTCTGTTTTATGTAATGGATGAACGTAGGCATTATGGCTCTGTTTTATGTTTTAACAGGTCTAGGAGATGGGAGAGAGAAATGAGTGAGCTGGGAATTGTGAAATAGGCAATAAATAGGCTAAATTTATCTGGGATGACCTCAGTGGGTTTTTTGGAATCAAATAAGCGGTCCACTAGACACGGGTCAAGACCATCTATTGGAGAAGTCGAGTGCAGTTTTCCTGACAGCATTCTGACAGTCGGGGATGGGCAGCAGGCATTGCCAATGGAGAGAAGTAGTTCTGAAGAAGTGTGAGGGACTCGCTCCCTGCCTGACAGACAAGAGAGGATGGGGAAGGGGGAAGGAAATGATGCTTCAATCCTGGGCAAGCTTGCTCAGTAGTAAGCCCTTCTCAACAGAGAGGGGCTGCATCTTTTCACTTCCACACATTTACACAGTATGCACTGTGTATATTTGTGTGTACATGTGTGTTTTGGTATGTGTGAAATATGTTTGTGTTTCTGTGGGTATTCAACAGTACCTGTTTCCAGGCACTGGTTTTAGAAAACAGGGATTCTTGGGCTCAGAGCTGCCTGGAAGCCATCCCTTCTGAATACGAACCATAATCCCAGTGCAGAGGCAGTGGTGAAGGAAATGCACTTTGCACATGCTTGGGGCCTTCCTGCCTGCCTTCCTGTACTTCTTATCCCAATCTACTTATTCTCCCCAGAATGACAAAATACATTCAATACAACTCTTTGCAACCTGTTTTGTCATTCATAATAAGCAGGAAATGCCTTTAATTCTACTGGAGGTCAGTACAGATAGTGCAGGATTCGGATCCCTCTCTGGCTTCCTTTTACAAGAAAAGGAAAGACCAAGAGGAATAGTCAGACACTGCTTGTCCAAGCAGGTTTAGGGTGAGGCAGGGTAGAGCAGAGCACAGAGAGGCAGAGAGCAGAGCACTGGGACTGGGTTTGAAATTAGCCAACTTGTAAAAACAAGCCTGGAGTTCCAGATGAATGAGTTGGGGCAGGAGAAGGGACACAGCTGAGTAGTACATAACTTCTGTCAAACCTCATGTGCTTTTGTTTACAAACAGAAGCACGTGGTGTGGGGAATGATGTAATGGAAGCTGTCAAAATGTGCTTATGTCACCAGAAATGTCCAAAGGAGGGCTTACTTCACAGGAAATGGTCAGAGGAGACACCCACATGACCAGAAAGGGTCAGAAGCAGGGGTACACCCTCACCCCTAGAAGTTTGGATCATCACAACACCAGCCGCCGGTTGTCAGCTAGCGTGGACTGGTGCCAGCGGTGGCTGCAGCTTCACAGGGAGGAGGCGAGGCGATGCCTCCCCACCATCGCAAGGCACATGCAGCACTCCATCGGGTCGCTTCATCTCCTGCCACTGCTGCTGGAGGGCGTCTAGTGCATGCGTGGGAGATCCTCAATAAAGAAACAGTTCTGCTAAACGTGGATCCCTGACTCTGTCTCCAAGCGTGGCTGAAAAGACATTTAAAGGGGAAAGACACCTAGTAAGTAATGAATGTCTTTCAGCTAACCAAGCTGCAATTCAGGGCCACACGATAATGAAGGGGGCCGTTTTAAAAGCAGGGGGATACTATTACGGTGACCAGCTGGTGCTGGTAAAAGTCTGCCATGTCATTCTTCATTTTGTATTTGGTTCTGTTTGTGGGAGTGCTTTAAAATGGTGGTCTTCAAACAAATTGTTTTGTTAAAAGCTCAGCAACAGGTTACAAAATCAGCCCAGGAAATGGGAACATTTGGTGTCGGAACCAACTAGAGGGAAGGTGACCTTGGACTTAATCCTGAAAGGTACCCAGGAGAAATAAAGGGGGGGGGGATGAGCAGAGGCACACCGGCTCTAGACAGAGCCCCAGTGCTCAGAAAAGGTTCCAACTCCACGTTTTCCGAACAGCCTTCGCTCGGCAAGGGCTCTTTGCCTCCGCTTTCTTTATTTCAGCCACTTGTGAGCAACAGCGCAGCCTGGAGGGATGCCCGAGCCCGGATTTCTCTTCTGCCAGGTTGTGTGTGTGTGTGTGGGGGGGGAGTGTCGTCCAGCAGCACCCCAATCCTCCCTTGCTGAAGGCAAGCTCGTCTCTCTGAAAGGCAGCCCCCCTCCCTCTGAGGTGAGGCAATGGGGCAAGGCGATGGGGAAAGCGAAAGTGACTGTGGCACCGAGATCGGGAGAGGCAAGAGCAGCGGCATGACCACTTAGAGAGAGGGACACCTTCAGAGTCAGGGTTGAGCAGAGGCACGTCTTTATTGAGGCTCCATCACCCATGCACACACACCCAGAGGCGTAACTAGGGAAAATGGCGCCTCGGGCAAGCACCGAAATCCCCCCCCCACATCTGACACCCATCTTTCAGAAAACTTGTTTTCATGTGTTGCTACTGTTTGTAGAGAAAAGAAAAAGGAGATGTGGTATGTTCTTATTTTCTCTAAACCATACTGTGTGTGATCATGAACCGTTAAACATTTGCATTTAACTGTAGTTCATCAGTATTTTTTAACTCTTTGTTTCAGTTATAGACTTAATATTTTGAATAACTGGGGGTTGATTTGACCACATTTGAAGCACATGTGTTTCCAGGAGCTGACCCAACATTAACACAATTTATGTGTCTCATGAAACAAAACAACTTGACAATGTAATACAGGTTATTATGCCCTTGAAAATGTCATGTGGAGTTGCTTTCACAAAAACATTTTGCTATGTGATGGTAATGTTGAGCTGACCTGTTTAACCTGCAGTCTGCCTGTGTGAGTAGATTCAAATATATGGATAATCGCATTTTAACTTTTGTGTTTGGTAAGAAATATAGTTCATTATTCAGTTGTTATTGTTACTCAACAAATAGTAGAGGGGTGGGTGGGATTGAGAGGTTGATCCATTCCTGCATCCCAGCACACACACACTGACTGCACTCTCTCCATCCAAGCATGTAACTCATCTTTCTCATCCAGCATGATTAGCTTTTACTAAGCTGTTCCTATTTCTATGCAAGCAACTCAAAGTAAAATTGCTTACAATTATGAATTATGATTCCATGTGGTTTCTTCCATGTCACATAGAAGAAACCACATGGAATCATAATTCATAATTGTAAGCAAATTTCCCCTTTTGCACTTGCAATTTTTTTAAGTGAACATAAAAGGACTCACTTGATCTTCTAAATGTTTAGAAGTATATACTTTCTCCCCCTGCCCCAACCTACAATTAATTCCAGCTATTTTTTTTCAAGGGGTACTAGTTTTATTTACAAACTGTTTGGCAGCACCATGCTTAAATAATCACTAATTGCTCCTAATGATAGTTTTATTCACTGTTCATCTGATTTTCAGTCTGGTTAATTAAATTGGTGGAGGTTTAGACTTTCCTGATGGGCTGAAGCAGCTAATCCACTTTGATGATGGCACAGAATTAAATTAGCATGCGTTACATAGTGAAAAGGTTCAGGGGGGGGGAGGTGGAACCTTGCAACTTCCCCCTTCTGTGCTGCTTTGGGCTGGTGCCTTGCAAGGTTCCACATCCCCCCATCTCCCCCTCCCTGAACTTTTTCAGTTAAAACGTGCTTAGATTATAGGGGGGGAGGAAAGACTTGAATGAGCAAAAAGGGAAACTGGTGGCAAGAAATACAACTGGTCTGGAAACCCCCCTCCCCCTCTATGGTGCGTTGGGCTGGTGCCTGGCAGCAGCAGGCAAACTGTGGCTGAGGAGAACAGCCCGCCCCTCCCCTTCCCCCCCACTCCCTTCCCCAACTAACCTGGTGCAAGAGGAAATCTGTCTGTGCCCATTCCAGGAATGAGTTGGGCAGAGGAGAACAAGAAGGACAAATGGTGCTCACGGCGGGCATGAAAGGACAGCTGCTGGCTGGCTCAGCAGGCACAGCAACAAGATCTCCCAGAGAGATCCCAGGGGCTGGAGAGAGCAGCGATCAAACCGGCAGGGTCTGTGCAGTGCTCCCCGGCTGTGTTCGCAGAGGGACGTCGTTTGTTCCCAAGACTTTTGGGACAAAGTACAGACAGCCTGCCCTGCTCCCGACTCAACCCCCACTGGATCCCAGCTTCTCCATGTGGTGGCAGCGCGCCAGGCACAGCACACACACAAACTTCCCGCTTAGACAGACGCTGCCTGTGCTGGCTGTTCACATTGAGAGAGAGGGGGGGGCATCCAGCTTTCCCCCCACCCGCCCCCTCGGCTTCTGACACCACCACATCTCCTTGGGCAGGAGTCACTGTCGCTTCTTCCCCCACCTTGCTGCCCTAGCCTGGGCTCTGGAGAAGAGCGCGGGGGAAAGGGAGAGCCTGCCCGGGGTGGGGTAGCGGCAGCCCCGCAGCTGCAGGGCGGGAAAGAACACACAGCAGCGGCAATAGCAAGAACAGCTGCCGCCACCGGCTCAGCCTCTTCTCCATCGGGCACCGGCACTTGCCATGCAGGCAGCAGGAGGAGAGAAGCAGCAGCAGCAGCAGCACCCCTCCAGTTGCAGTAGCAGCCGCCGCCGCACTTCTCCATCTTGGGCAGTAGTGTGGGCAGATTGGCGTGTGTGGAGAGGCAAAGGAGGAATTCAAGCTTCCATATGGATAGACTCTGAATGGAGAATCAATCAGGCGGGTGGATGGTGGCATGTGCATAGAACTTGAGCGCACACCACCGCCCCCCCCCATTCTCCGTTCAAAGTCTGTCCATATCGAAGCTTGAATTCCTCCTTTGCCCCTCCACACACGCGCATTAGGCAGAGAGAGGGCAGAGGCAGGGGCTGGGTGTGATCAATATTTAAGGGGGTCACCCGTATTTGAAATACATGGACGCTCTATTTGAAATACATGGACAAGAGGCAAATATATATTATGAATCACCTATGTTGCCTCTTGTCCATGTATTTCAAATAGAGCATGAACATATCGAAGCCACCAATTTGCTGAGCATTGTGTTCTTATCATGCATAATATAAAACAAAGCAGGATCATCTTTCCCGGGTTCACCTGAAAAATAAATCACAAGGTTTCGCATGCGCACAGATCACACAATTGATCTGGGGGGAATTCATTCTCTTTGCAGGGTATCCATATGCCTTGGCTTTTATAGAGACTCCCTCTTTCTCATTACTTTATCAATAACTGAACAGACTGATGACATCATCACAAATAAGACAATACCAAAACCCAAAATAAACAAGAGATCAATTTAAAAGGGTTCAACTGAGTTACAACATTGGGACCTTAGAATCCTTTTCTAATTTTCTGCTACTACTATGAATAAACACTGAGATATGCAACATCTTTATGCATTAACATTGCTAATCCAGAATTCCTGGTTCTACTTGTAGACTGTTCAAGGGTTAATTCACCCTATTTCAACTTTAAAAGAAGCACAATCGTTTACAGAAGAATTATTCAGTATATGACCAAAGTATTAGCCATCTTCAGAACATAAAAGCTCCCTTTTGCTTCCTCATGAAAGTGCTTCCAAAGAAACTACCCCATACAAAAAGTTGCAAACAAAAATCCTGAGTGTTTACAGAAAGCTGCCATAAACATACACTGCACAGTATTAAACTATTTTCAGCAACTAGTTATCTTACTTTTAATCGTAATGGTAAAATATGCTTTAAATGTCTTGATGAAAGTTCAATGAATTAGAATAGGTTGCAAACTGGAGTTCTCAACTAGCTCTTCCTCTGACTAGCTGATATCTAACTAGAAGTTTTGCTAGGTTTGCAAAAGAGTTTTATTGAAACATGGGGGGAGAGGAAAAGACTCCTACTCTCCCCAAGACTCACATACCATGGTTAGAGCACAGGAACTACACCTTTTACATTTAGCTACAATAAGAAGAATCATGGTGGTCAAAGATCCCTTTTCTTTCCAATTTTTCAAAATCAGATACACCTTAAATGTGTCTAAAACCTGTATTCAGGAGTCAATAGAATAAACAATTACCCATTATAAACTGCATGTGGTGTGCAAGGCAAAAGGTGCCCGTGTTTGCCCACAAGCACGCTGAAGTCTTAGCACAGGGTATCAGCCTATGAGCAGACAACTAAATTCTACAGGCTTTTTTTCTCCTCAACTGCCTTTCCCTCTGTCTCTCTGAGACCATTTTAACTCTTTCTTTGCACTTAACACTTCATAGAAGCTATATCTTTTTTTTTTTCCCAGATCTGGTTTCCCCCCTTTTCCCTTTTTTGTCAGGACAGAACAAATGACAATAACAACACCAAGACAAAACACACACTTAAACGATAAAACCTTACACATTCTGCTCTTCATATGAAGCAATCTCTCTCTCTCTCTCTCTCTCCCAGTCTTTTCTTAAACTTGCCAAGTTTCCTTCCATTTGAATTCATTCCACTTAAAAACCCCTGTTACATTTCTCATACTTTTATCTACTAACTTTCCCAGGACTCCTAAGACATCTTTTAGGGCTGTATGTAATAAAGCTATTAGCACAATTTTCTGTTGGACTAACTTGGCTCCTGTGATCTCTGGCTTTGCAAAATGTGCCCAAATGTCCTGCAGCAGGAGTGTGCCTTACTCAGTTCCTCCTGGATCAATGGGTTTTTTATTTACAATACGGTTACTTCCTCAAAAAATCTCTGGAATGGATCTTCCAGGTTCGTTCCCCAATTTAGTGGCTTCATTTTTCTGACACAATTATCTTGGGCAAAGCATAATCTGACTACTGCTATGTCTGAGAGGTTCTGCCTGCACTTTTGTATTTCTCAAATAGCTGCTTTCTGCAGGGGTATCCAACTGAACCCCTACCACCTTACCAACCTCCTTTTGTGATTGGGCCTGGGCCAATTGGTCTTTTCCCAAATTTCTGGATTCCTGCCAGTCTATCATCTGGAATTCCTGTCACCAAATTGTTGGGTGTATTCACGAAACTTAGCTGATCTGTCTGATTCCAATACTGGCAACACTCTTTGTTGCAAACATTCCTCAGTGGCAAGTGCTGCCTCTGCCTCTTGCAGAATCCAGTTTGCAGTTCAACTCTGAACTGACCTCAAAACCCTGACTTACAGGATTCCTCTTCCTCTGCTCTCAGGGCAGAGACACCTTGGCTGGCGTGCCAATCTCCTATAAATTTCTGCTGTGACAATTCCTCATATATCGAATCCCCTACTATCTTTCCTGCCAACTCAACACCATACCAGTCTATGGCGTTTCCAAAGACTCAATTTCTTCCTGCATACTCTTGCAAACAGAGTCCTCAATTTCCTTTTATTTCTCTTTGCACCAGTAACTGTCAAATTACTGATCATTCCACATCCATCCTCCATATCCTTTGGAGGAGGATAGTCTTCTATGAGACTCAGTGTCGGAGTTCCCTCCTATATGTGCACATCAATTCAAAAACAGCGGGTTCCCCCACTTTCTCTTGGATCCTAGTCCGTCTGTTTAATCTTGACTTGTGTACCCCGCCAATCCTTCCAACAATACTCCCAGGGTGACCATATCCCTTTTGCCCACATTCTCCACCAATTATGTGACCAATATTTAAGGGGGTCACCTAGATTTCCCGGCAATCAATTTCATGGGACCACCCCTGGTTCTATTTCTATTTATTTATTTATTATTAAAACTTTTATACCGCCCTACCAAAAGGCTCAGGGCGGTTTACATTAAAACACCATTAAAATCAATTAATCATTGAAACAAAAATTATAAAACATAAAACAATAATTAACAATTAAAAACATCATAAAACAACAATTAAATTAAATATTCAGAACTAGTGTTCTAGTGTTATGTGAGAGGCAGAAGAATTTCCCTCTATCACTTGCTCCACACCATGCATGATTTTGTAGACCTCTGTCATGTCTCCCCACAGTTATTTTTTTTCTAAACTAAATAGCCCGAGGTCTAGACTTGGTTCTGAGTCTTTTAAAATGTCACCAGCGTGCTAAGCAAGCAAGCTGAGGGAGGGTGCAGTGCGGGGGGGGGGGGAACAAACCCACTCTGTTTTATCCTCCTGGCGGGGTGTTGAAAACACTCTTGCTCTCGCTTGCATGTGTGTGTGTTTGTTGTTGTTTTTCTTTTTTTTAAAAAAGTTGTATACCCCAGGAGGTGGGGGGAGGGAAAGGGTTGAGGAAACGGTTAGCTGGCTTCTCTGGCGGGGCGGGTGACCCGAACCCTCTTTCTCCCTCATTTGGAAGCCTCTGTTGCGGCAGGGTTTTGTTTTGTTTTTTTTGGTTAATTGATCTCCTCTGAGATGATTGTATAAATGCCCCTAAAGAAAGTTTACAGTGGAAACTTTCTCATTGGATGCTTCCCTTTCTTTCTGCTGTTCTCCATTTTGCTAGAGCAAAACACTCCATTTTGCTAGAGCAAAATCCTTCTGGTTTTGTTGCCATGTTGTGTTGTGACTGTGAGGGTGGGTGCTAAATTGTGACCAGAGGGCTCAGCAACAGTTAATGAAGCCTGAGGGTTGGGTTTTTTGTTTTTTGTTTTAAAGGTAGCAATTACAAGTGCAGCTTTCCTACAGCCCCCCTGGAAAATCCTTATTGCCCGATCTTCTTGCAACCCCTCTGAGCTCTTTCCAGCCCCCCCCCTTTGGGGTTGGGGGTGCTAAACGCTGTTAACTGAGAAGAGGCAGCAAGCCGGCAAAAACAGCTGTTGGTCAGGCCATCTTTGGGGGAAACTTGTTTAAGAAGAGGCAGACACGGTTTCCCCTTGACTCCCAACTTCTCCTGCAATGCTACTGGCTGCTGCGAAGTGGCTGTCTCCTAGCTTGCATGGCGTGAGTTTCCTTTTGCAATCCCTTCCGGATGGGAGTCATTTGCAGCCCCCCCCCCGGGATTTTTTTTTGCTGGGGAGTCTTTTTGTCTGCTATGAGGAGAAGAAGAGGCAACAACGAGATAAAAGGAGGAGGAGGAGGTGGTGATCATCTTTGGAAACCACCTTAAGAAAAGGTGGGGACTTGGTTCCCTGCCTCACCTTTTTAAGGTAGCAATTACAAGTGCAGCTTTCCTACAGTCCCCCTGGGAAACGGTTATTGCCTGATCTTCTTGCAACCCCTCTGAGCTCTTTCCAGCCCCCTCCTTGGTTTCCTGCCTCCCTCTGAATCTCAGCTTCTCTTGCAGTCTTGCGCAAACTAGCTTTGGCTGCACAAGCCTCCTTTTGCAAACTGTTCTCAGCCAGCCTCCATGGGATTTGAGTGGGGGGGTCAGTGCACTTTGCTGTGGGGGGTGACAAGGGGAATTAAATGTGCCACTTCTCTGCACACTGGAGTTGGAGTAGAGCAGCAGTGTTTGGGCTATTTTCAGGGGACTGGTTCGTTGCCTTTTGATTCTATTGTCATTTGAGTTGTTTCTCGGTCTACTTTTGAATGCCGTAAAATGCTTTGAGGAACATCTGACTGAAAATGGCATAGAAAGTCATCAAACAAGCCCATGCATATGTGCCTGTAGCTGCCAGCTTCCCAGCCCACCCGCCCCTGCCCCACTGATTCAGGAAGAATAGTCTGGGCCTCTATTAAATCTCTCTTCTTGTGTTTATTTTCACTGGAAATACTCAAAATAACAGCAGGGGGAAATCCCCACTAGGAAAAAAGAGTGACACTTTTCTTCTCTACCTGCTAGTCTTTCACTCAAGACTGCAGGCTCCTATATCGCTAATTTCATTGGGGGATGGGAGGACATTGTGGCAAAGTTACAAGCAACAGCAGCATGTTATGTGTAGTTTAACCCAAACAAGAGACAAGAAATAGAGATAAATGTGAGCAACTCCAGTTATGTAGACTTCATCGTTCAGTTGCCCTTTCCTTGCTGTTTAAGATTGCCTTCTTTTTTACATCCTTACATTCTTGCAAATTCGGTTGTTTGAATTTTGGATCCTTTAGGGACAGAGGGGGGAGTGTGTAGAGAAATACATGGGATGGGAATATGTTACATTTTGTCTTGAAATGTTTCTGCTAATGCTTATTTGCAACAATATACACGTTTAACCTTATTATGTTCTTGTGAGTTCAGTTGCTGTTTGCGCCCTCAAGAACCCACAAGTTTAAAATACGGCCTGTGTCATGGTGGCGGTGGTGGCGGGCCTCCGGTGAGGGCCCTCCGAAAGCCTTTAGCTCCAGGCTCCAAATTTACCTCCGTGCACCACCACTGCCTCTGAGGCTGGAGGTGCTCTAAAGCCCTCAGACCAGTAGCCATGGATAGCCCTGTCCTCCATGAATTTGTCTAAGCCCCTTTTAAAGCCATCCAAGCTAGTGGCCTTCAGCACCAGTGTTCCCTCTGAGGTGTGCGCACCTGCATGTGCTCATAAGTGTTTGTTTTTTAAAGTGTCTTTTAAAGATCATAGTTCTGACAATGAACTATATAACTATATAAACATTCACTGTATTCATACTGGGAATGTGAGTGTGAGTGCACTATATATTGTAAAGTGTGTGTTTGTGTGTATAGCAGCGAGGGGCCCATTTTAAAATCTTGTCTCTGGGTCCACTCCAACCTTGCTATGCCCCTGCCCCCAGGAGTTCATTAAGGCTTTGGCATGGAGACGGTATGGAATGGTTGCAGTCAGGGCTGCTATGATTTAAATCACAATTTCATGTAAGACCATGAAAGCCTTAATCCCTAGTGCCCCCCACCCCCATTTTTGTAGGTTCAAATGTAGGTTCATGTACTCAGCACTGCTCCTCCACATGAGCTTTGCTCTGGGTATCTTCACCTTCACCAGTAAAATAGCATATTTATTTACCAATAAATAGCATATTCAGGTATTGGAGAATTGAGTGGGGTGATGGTCTGCGGTTGGTGAGGATTCGATGACCGCACTACACACAGCTAGTTAGACAAGGTTAAAAACTGAACTTGTATATTTGAAAGTGTTGAGATATAAAGTCTGGGGCATGGAATGCTCAGGTAAAGAGAGCTTCCACAACCCTGTGTTGGATTTAGGCAGATGATCACTTCAGTGACAACAACAAAGGCATCAGTTCATACTGCGTGGGAGAAAGCAATGGTAAACCACTCCTTTATTTTACCAAGAAAACCACATGGATAGACAAAATGGAATGATTGTCGATGTAGTGCCGGATGATGGGCCCCTTAAGTTGGATGGTACTCAACATGCTACTGAGGAAGAGCAGAAGATCTCTCAGAGTACAAATGGTGTTTATGACACAGTTAGACTAAAGCCTTTAGACATTATCAGTCTAGTGGCTGATGATGTCGTGCGGGAAAAGAAAATCCGAAGCTGCAAGGACAGAATTACAATGGGAATGTGGGATGTAAGAAGCAAGAATATCAGAAAGCTCAACATAGTGAAAGATGCAATGAATCATCTTGGGCATCAGTGAATTAAAATGGACTGGAATGGGACACTTTCAGTCAGGAAACCATACAATTTACTACTCAGGACACGAGAAACAAAGAAGGAACGGTGTTGCTTTCATAGGAGGATATAGCAATGACAGTACTTGGGTACAATGCAGTCAGTGACCACCTAATATCAATTAGATTTCGTGGACAACCCTTTAACATGACAGTTCTTCAAGTCTTTGACCCAACAACTGATACAGAAGAAGAGGAAGTTGAGGAGTTTTATGCTCAAGTCCAGTCTGAAATTGACAGAACATGCAAGCAAGATGTGATGCTGGTGGTTGGAGACTGGAAGGCCAAAGTTGGAAAAGGTAAGGAGGAAAACACAGTCAGCCTATAAGGCCTAAGAATCAGAAACAAAGCAGCAGAATGACTTGTTAGTTTCTGCCAAGCCAATGATCTCTTTGTTGCAAACACATTCTTCAAACAACCAAAGTGGCACCTATACCCATGGACATCACCAGACGGAGTACATAGAAATCAAACTGATTACATTATTGGTGCAAGGAGGTGGAAGAGCAGTTATAGCAGCAAAGACATGGCCGGGGGCCGACTGTGGAACAGATCATGAACTGCTCATGTGCAAGTTCCAAGTCAAGCTAAAGTGTAAAAACAAAGCTATCCAGCTTCCACAATATGATCTTGAGCATGTACCCACCATTATCAAGGAGAACATCAGGAACCGCTTTGAAGTTTTGAGCCTCATTGATAGGGAATCAGAGGAACTGTGGAATGAAATCAAAGAAGTTGTTAAGGATGAATGTGAAAAGAGACTGCCAAAGACCAAGAAACAGAAGAAAGCAAAATGGATGTCAGAACAGACAGTGGAAATTGCCAATAAGAGGAGAGAAGTAAAAGTCAAGAAAGATAAAGGCCTCAGGAAGGAGCTTAATAGGGAATTTCAGAAAGCTGTTAGAAGAGACAAGGAGCAGTACTACAATGACATATGTGAAGACCTTGAAGATGGGCAAGTTTTCCAAAAGATCTCTGAACTCAGAGGGAGGTTCCAACCTCAAATTGATATGTTAAGGGATGCCAAAGGACAGACAGTAACTGATTCTGAGAAGATCAAACAGAGATGGAAGGAGTATACTGAGAATCTGTACAGCAGGGATGTCAACATCCAATATACTCTAGAAGGTATTCCCTATCTGCAAGAACCTCTAGTACAGGAAGATGAAGTTATATCAGCACTCTGGTCATTACCAAGTCGGAAGGCTACAGGAATTGATGAAATAGCTACAGAAATATGGCAGGCAAAAGAAGGAAAAACAGTCAAGGCTCTAACCAAAAAACTATGCCAGCAAATTTGGAGAATGACTCAGTGGCCAACAGATTGGAAGGGGTCAGTCTACATACCCATAACAAAGAAAGGAGACTTAACAGATTGCGCAAATCATCGCACAATATCCTTAATTTCTCATGCTAGCAAAATTATGCTTAGGATCATCCAGAGCAGATTAGAGCCCTAGGTGGGAAGAGAAATGCTGGATATTCAAGCTGGTTTCAGAAAAGGCTGGGGATCAAGAGACATCATTGCTGATGCACTCTGGAATATTATGAAAGCCAAAGAATACCTAGAAGAAGTCAATATGTGCTCTACTGACTACAGAAAAGCCTTCAATTGTGTCAACCATGTCAAGTTGTGGAATATCCCTAGGACAATGGTGCTTCCCAGAACCTCTCATTGTTTTCATGAAAAACCTGTACACAAGACAGGAAGCCACAGTCCAGACGGAACATGGTGAAACAGACTGGTTCCAGATCGGCAAAGGAGTAAGACAAGGCTGTTTGCTTTCTCCCTCTTTATTCAATTTAGATGCTGAACATATACTGAGAGAAGCTGGATTGGAAGAAGTCATGGTTTTAAAGTTGGAGGAAGAAACATCAATAATCTCCGCTATGCTAATGACACCACTCTGATAGCTAAGAAGGAGGATGATCTGCAAGCTCTAGTAATGAAAGTCAAGGAGCAACACAGTGAAAAAATGAGACTACGACTAAATGACAAGAAGACTAAACTAATTACTACGGGTACAGCAAACAGCCTCAGAATTGACAATGAAGACATTGATGTGGTGGATAGCTTCTGCCTTTTAGGATTGACTGTCAACAGTAAAGGATCCATCAGTCAAGAAATATGCCGCAGACTAGCACTTGATAGGATTGCAATGAAGGGCTTGGAAAGGATATTTAGATGCCGTGACATGTCGACTCCTACAAAGATTAGAATCGTTTGGACCATGGTTTTTCCCATGACACTCTATGGATGCGAAAACTGGACTTTGAAGAAGCAAAATAGAAAAAGACAACAAATGGATCATAGAACAAATCCATCCAGAATTTTCACTGGAGGCACAAATGACCAGTCTCAAACTATCATACTTCGGACACATCATGCGACGACCCAGCTCCCTTGAGAAATCCATAATGCTGCGGAAAGCAAAATAGAAAAAGCATTGACGCTTTTGAACTTTGGTACTGGAGAAGACTTTTGAAGATACCATGGACAGCCAGGAAAACAAACAAACAAATGGATCATAGAACAAATCCATCCAGAATTTTCACTGGAGGCACAAATGACCAGGCTCAAAGTATCATACTTCGGACACATCATGCGACGACCCAGCTCCCTTGAGAAATCCATAATGCTGCGGAAAGTTGAAGGAAAGAGAAGAAGAGGATGACCAGAGGCAAGGTGGATGGACTCGATTACGACAGCAATGAATGCACCGCTGTGAGATCTTAAAGGCCAAGTTGAAGACAGATCCATGCAAGTTACCCGCTCAGGAACCACCAGGCTCGCAACCCAATTTTCTACAATCGTGTGAATACCCTCCATGTTTTTTTATTCTGAATACTTTAAAACTAGTGCCCCAAGTGAGACACGAACTCACAAACATGGCATTGCTTTGTGTTGTGCTTTTGTACAAATACCCTATGCTATCTTTTGCGCATGTGGAAAATTTATATTTATTAATAACTTTCTAAAAATCATCTTAAAAACATGGGTTTTCAACTGTTGATGGAACATAGGAACATAGGAAGCTGCCATATACTGAGTCAGACCATTCGTCTTTCTAGTTCAGTATTGTATTCACAGACTGGCAGAGGCTTCTCCAAGGTTGCAGGCAAGAATCTCTCTCAGCCCTATCTTGGAGAAGCCAGGGGGGGAACTTGAAACCTTCTGCTCTTCCCAGAGCGGCTTCATCCCCTGAGGGGAATATCTTGCAGTGCTCACCCATCAAGTCTCCCATTCATATGCAACCAGGGCAGACCCTGCTTAGCTATGGGGACAAGTCATGCTTGCTACCACAAGACCAGCACTCCTCTACCACAAGACCAGCTCTCCTCTACGTGGGGCTGCCTTTGTACATAGTCTGGAAACTTCAGTTGGTTCAGAATGCGACAGCCAGGTTGGTCTCTGGGTCATCTCGGAGAGACCATGTTACTCCTTTACTGATGGAGTTACACTGGCTGCCAATAGGTTTCTGGACAAAATAGAAAGCGCTAGTTATAACTTACAAAGCCCTAAACGGCTTAGGCCCTGGGTATTTAAGTGAGCGTCTTCTTCAGTACAAGCCCCACTGCCCATTGAGGTCATCTGAGGAGGTCCATCTCCAGTTACCGCCAACTCGTTTGGTGGCAGAGACGAGCCTTCTCAGTTGCTGCCCCGAGATTGTGGAATGCGCTCCCTGCTGAGATACGAGCCTCCCCATCTCTGGCAATTTTCAAAAAACACCTGAAAACACATCTTTTCGCCCAAGCTTTCTCAGCTTCCTAATATTTTTGGGTTTGAATTACTAGTTATTTTTAAATTGCTAAAGTGTTTTTAAGTTTTTGCATATGTTTTTAACTGGTTTTATGTTATTGTAAACCGCCCAGAGACAAAAGTTTGGGGTGGTATACAAATTTGATAAACAAACAAACAAACAAACAAATACATAATTCTTTAGAAACCTCATCCACACCATCTGCTGATGATCCTACAGAGGGGTCTCTATCAAACCCATCTGCGGGGTGCTGATGAACAGTTGGTTACCCGTCATGGTCCTTCTACAGAGGCACTTCTTCGTTGCTGAATCCTGCTATGGGTTCTCAGTCAGATACCTCTGCAGAATCTCACACTAAAATGGCTTCACGTGAATACCCAGACCCCCCATATTAGAGAGGAGGGGGGTATCTGCTCTAACGGTATCCCCGCTGTGTGGGCACTGTATCTCAACAGGTCCCACTCCCCATTCCCCAGGAAGATCTCGGGGCCTTGCTAACTGGGTAGTAAAGGCTGAACTAGTTCTTTCTAGCATTACAGAAGAGGGTAATGTACTGTAAAATTGCCTGTCATCCATTTATAACAGTTCCAGGGATGCAGGGGCAAATTGAGCACAATCCCCAAAGCTCTCTACCTGCACTTGGCATGTTACCAGTGGTGGAGCCTGACCGCTGGTGGCCTGTGTGCGGCGGCGGCAGGGGCCCTGCTAACCCCGCCCCTGCATCTGACGTCAGACACGGGGGGCTAGCCACACCCCACGTCCAGAGGCGTAACTAGGGAAAATAGCGCCTAGGGCAAGCACTGAAATTGTGCCCCTGTCCAAACAGGAATGATGGGACTTGTAGTCAGCAATATCTGGAAATCTCTGTTAAAAGGAACACTGTACCATCTAGACATGATTGTTGATCAAAACCTGAGAACATGAGCCATCTCTGTAAAAGACTTAGAACAACAGTCAGGAGTTATGCCTGACTGTTAAAGAGCTCCTGGTGGCGCAGCGGTAAAACTGCCGCCCTGTAACCAGAAGGTTACAAGTTCAATCCTGACCAGGGGCTCAAGGTTGACTCAGCCTTCCATCCTTCCGAGGTCGGTAAAATGAGTACCCAGAATGTTGGGGGCAATATGCTAAATCATTGTAAACCGCTTAGAGAGCTTCCAGCTATAGAGCGGTATATAAATGTAAGTGCTATTGCTACTGCTATTATGCAAGGATTCCAAGTGTCATTTTCTCTGTCTCATCTCATTCTTTTTTAAAAACATGACTTTGTCCTAGAGGATCACCTGCCCAAATAGCCACTAGCAAAATAGGGGAAGAAGAAGGTGGTGGTGGTGGTGGTGGTGGGGTCTATAAATCAGTGGATGATTCCTGCCAGCCTTTGTCTTATGATGACTGTTGGCTCATGATGGGGTATATGTGCATTCACCACACCAGTGCTTACTTTGACACCAAGGGGGAGGAGGATACATTAGTTTGCCACACTAGACAGGGGCATTTGCAACAGGAGCAGACAGCCAAGTTCTGCCAGGACCAAAACCAGCCCCTGCCAGACTAAGAAATCATTGTAATTTGCCCCTTCCTGTCACAAGCAGTGTGCTGTTCTTTTATTATTGACTTTAACTCTCAGATATCCCAGTCATGGATGGAAAATTCAAGGTCAATTTACAAGAGACACGTTTTCTACATGGAAGTTTCTTCTGTGCAGGTGTTGTGCAGAAACCCATGTGTAGTGACCGCCAGGGGCATTGCAAGGTTGGAATGGGCCAAGATGAGATTTTAAAATGGGCCCCCAGCCCCTCAAAGTCCAGGGCCTCCACACACCCCAGGCCCCCAAGGATTTATGTCTGATATTTCAAAATAAGTATGCTGCCTGGAAATACATTTCACTGAATACACACATGCACACTTCACAGTATATAGTGATATACATTGAGTACTATATATTTTTGCTACTTTTAATGCCTAGAACACACCAGCAACGCTATTATTAAAATGGCCCCCTCGCTGCAGATTAGCAAAGGAGACTTTCAACCATGCAGGGTGAGACTATGTTTGTTTTCTCAGAATTATGAACAAATTCAGTAAAGTTTGATTCCAGGAGGTTTTTCACATGAGGCTTTTAAAGCTCTTTCACACACATCTCCTCTGGAATGGAGGTGCTGCATTCACATGTTGGCCAGATTTACTCTGAAGTCCCTGCAAGTTATTGGAGAGCAGTTCACACACAAGAAAAATAAAATAAAATAAAATAAAATAAAATAAAATAAAATAAAATAAAATAAAATAAAATAAAATAAAATAAAAGCACCACACATGCTTCACAGTTCTCACTCAGACCTTCTGGGTTGCAAAACAACTTGAACATAAGTGCATTTATGAATGAATGAATGAATGAATGAATATTTCTTCCAGACGTTTTTGAAATTTTCTGACATGAAACAAGCCACTTATAGGCCTTTTTAGATAGTTTTTGTTTTTAAAGCCAGCACATTTTTTAGTGTTTTAAATTAAATATTCAGAGACTTCTCAGTCTCGCCCCACCCCCCATATCAAAGCCCTATGGCAAGCAGATCCCTATATTGGTGGGGGGGGGGTTTGACCACAAAAAGGAATTCACAGCCTACCTGGCAAAGGCTGTACTGGATGGTCTGGGCAGAGGGTCTGCTGCAGGGAGCTCTGCCAGCCTCCTTCCTGGCTTCCTGCCTCCCTTTGGGCCTGCTAAGTTCAGGCTTCAGGGAGGCCTACTCGGAAGCCTCTCTGGAAGCCCCGCCCACCCACCGATCAGCTGTGAGGCGGGGAGAGAAGAGCTCTGCAGTTTGCAGGCCTTGCCGATCCTAGGACTCTTTGCCGATCAGCCGGAGCTGGAGGCAAGTGGCTGAGGGGCCCTGGGGCTGGGCAGGTGGGCAGTGGGGTGGGGATGGCAGGAACTGGTATGGTGCCCCCACCTCAGTGGTGCCTAGGGCACGTGCCCTGCCTGCCCCCCAGTTCCGCCTATGCCCATGTCTGACGTCAGATGCGAGGGGCATGGTCTGGCTCCTGAACGGAGCCTTGAGGAGTTGGAGTTTAACTCCCGAAGGGGCCGTGTGGCCCCTTTGGGAGCTAAACTAAGGCTAGGGAAGAGCCGCTCCTAGCCGCGCTGTGAACGCGGTCCTTTCAGGAACCCCATAAGGCCCTTTCAGGAGCTACTTAGGATGGAGCTGCTTTCACAGCGCAGCTGGGAGCAGCTCTTCCCTAGTAGGGAACAGCTGCTCCTGGCCGCACTGCAAATGCAGCGGAGGCTTAGTTTAGCTCCTGAAGGGGCTGCGTGGCCCCCGCTCGGGAGCTGAACCTGTACCCCCGTGTCTGACATCAGACGCCAAGGGGTGGGTGTCGGGCCGCAAGGCGCGGCCCCTGATTGAGAGCGGCCCAGGTTCTTTGTACCCGTTGGCCCAATGGTGGCTCCGCCCCTGCATGTTACCCACCTAACTATAAGTTGCAGGCATCATTTTGAATTCAGTAACATATGCACCCCTCTGTCTCGCAACTTTACTGCTGCTGGCCTTGCAGTTTGTGGGACTGTGGTGACTCTCTAGCTTTTGGTGTGAGCTTTTCTCTTTTCTTTTTCTCCCTCCGCTTCCATTTTAAAATCCCACTAGCAAATCTTAGTAACTTTCCGAGATCTAGAAAAAGGGTAGGGGGATATGGTGGACTGACACTTCTTCTGGGGAGTTCTTTTCATAACAAACAGCCACCTCCTTTCTTCCTCATTCTGCAAACTTTAAGGAAAGCCTGTTGCTAGCTCCCTCAGCTTTCTCTTACTCGCTCTCCTCTTGGGAGGGTGGGTTTTTAAAAACAAAAATACATGATATTTTAACTGAAATTACTACTGTAATTGGACAATTTCAAACCTATCCTGTCTGAAATGTGTCTTTAAGACAGAAATACTTCTTTTTAATTTATAAGTATTCTGACATTCTTGCATTCTATTTATGAGTCAACCTAACAGGCACAGCCTGAAACCAGGCAAGTCCAAAATATTCAAGTAACTGCACTTCTCTCTATAGTCCTTAATTTTACCAGGTATGGTTTGCTTTGTTTTGTTGGCTGGTTATTTTGTTTTTTTAAACTTTGGTGACTGATAGGAGTACTGAAAGGAGAGATCTTCAGCATAAATTCTCTGTCATGTCTGTGTTCTACATGGCTTAATTTTACAAAACTGATAAAGTAAATGTTGCATAGAATTGCAGCTGCAGTTGATAGAAACCATATATATATATATATATATATATATATATATATATATATATATATATATATATATATCCTATACCATAAAACCCTTCATTGTGCGGCCGTGCTGCCCGTGCCTTTTTGGGCCGTTCTCGGCATGCGCAGAGCGCATGCCCAGATCGGCCCAAAAAGACACGGCCGCCCAGAAACGGGCGGCCATGTTGATGAAGAAGAAACGGCCGCAGGAGCAGAAGCGGGGACCGGGGAGGGCAGAAGGAGGAGCAGAAGCGAGAACCAGCACATAATGGCGGTAGCAGCCCGAAAACCAAACAAGAAAAGTTAAATGAAACACTAAAGAGACACGAATCCTCGGGGAGGGGGAGGGGGAGAACTGACCGGCAGCAGCTTCTCCCGCCTTCCCTCCTCTTGACTGGCTGACGAAATGCTCGGGCTCAGCCCAGCCCCGCTTCAGCCTGATTGACAATCTGGGCAGCGAAAGAGATCATGGCAGATGCTCAGCGCCGGCATCAACCTCATTGCTGAGCGTGTCAGTCAGGCTGAGGGCAGGACGGGCTGAGCCTCAGCAGCTACACCTACTCAGGCAGTCACGGCGAAGCGAGGGCTGGCCAGGCGCTTTCTGCGGAGCCATGGCCACCAATGTGGGAGGTTTGCTTAGTTTGCCCGATTTCAGGACAAATCCAGAGAAATCACCCACCCTTTGGTCTGATTCTAGGCAGTTCACGGGTTCATGTATTGCAGCAGTGCCACTGTCTTAGGCTAAACAGTCATCACAGTGAAGTCCTCTTGAACAGAGTAGAAGCATGCACTTTATAAGAACTGGAGTTTTCTGGACTTCAGCAAGGCGTACTGGATACAAGAACTAGCTCATCATAGACTAGGAGAGAAAAGAAAGAGAAAGGAAGGAAAAGGACAAAAGAAACAAGGAGGGAGGGAGGGAAAGCAGGAAAGAGAGAAGGAAGGAAGGAAGGAAGGAAGAAGAAAGAAAAAGGAGAAAGGAGTGAGGGAGAAGGACAAAAAGAGAGAGAGAGAGAGAGGGAGGGAGGAGCAGCCAGCCCCAAAGAACAAGCCCGTTAAAGAAAGAAAAGAAGAAAAAAGAAAGAATCCAGAAAGATGGGAGTGAGAAGAGGTGGAAGAAAGGAAGAAAAGGAGGGAGAGGGAGAGGGAGGGAGAGAGAGAGAAGAAAGGAAGGGAAGGAAACAGAGGAAGAGAGAGAGAAAAGGAAGGAGTGAAAGAGAGAGAGATAAAAAGAAAAAAGGAAAGAAGGGCGAAAGAGAGAGGGAGAAGGAATAAAGGAAACAACGACAACAACAAAAGGTACTAGCGCCCGTTATTTTAACTTGCTTAAAATATATATATATATTCCAGATTTTTAAATTTAAATTGGATTTTTTTCCTTAAACCAATTTACTTATTTAAAAAGAACATAGGCCAGAGATATCATCATCATGAGTGTTAATCATAACTCCTAATTATATTCTGTGAACTTGTTGGTCCATTCACACATTATGTTCAACAAATGTACAATGAGTGTCCACACAGGTACAAATCAAATGTTACACAGGTACAGCATTATGCTTCCAATCTGTACTGTGCATTTGAAGGGCCCTGTATCCCGGTTTTAATTTTAAAATGAACCTAGGTACAGTAATTCACGGCAACAAGTGTACACTTCCACAGAATAGTGTCTGAATTGGGATAAAGAAGGCCAAGGAATGACTAGAGGATTTGGGGAGGATGGAATAGATCTGGGCAAGCAACAGGAACATGGAGGGAAACTTTTCCAAGTGTATCCTCCATTTTAGAAGAGAAACACCTATCATGGCTGCACGCTTAAAAAGAGACCTCACTTGGGAATATTTTAATGAAGTTTCTGTACATGTGGGTAAGTCCGGCATGTGTACAAAAATGCAAACAGTGCAACAAAGAAACACAAGGTCTGGCTGCCCGAATTAAACAGCATTATGATCTCTGAATATGTATTACATCTCTGAACACGTATTAAGGTTATATTAGACAACAAGAATGTACTTTTACTAGAAAATGGTGATTTAAATTGTGATTTAAATCATTAAAATTGAGTTCTGTGAAATGAATTAATATTGTGATTTAAATCATAGTAGCCCTGACTGCAACTATTCTATACAGTTTCCATGTCAAAGCCTTAATGAACCCGTGTGGGTTTATTCCCAAGTAACAGTTGTTGGCATAGGCCTGCAACCTAAGCATATATATCCCAGAAATGTTTATATATCAGACAGAGAGACAAAAGTCTTGCTTTTTAAAAAGTGTACATGTGCGTATTTCTGCGAAGAACGGAAACTAGTGGGCTTTGGTGGAAACTTCTCATCATCAGAACTTGTGCTAATAGCATCTTTTCTTGGGCTAAGTTTTAGAACTGTCAGTGGTACAAGTTAGCTCCAAGGATCTCTCTGGGGACACCACGATCACACAAACAGTGAGTCTTCAAAAACAAGGTAGTTCAGAGAGACACAGGCTATTCACCTGCCCCTTGCATTTATTCTGCCAGACTTTGTGTTGCTTTCTGTTCTCTTCATTTGGGCAGGCCTTCCACTTTCTGAAGGAAATCTTCTTCCCTCTCTAAAGCTTCCTTGACTTTATTTGTTAGCCATGATGGCAAAGTGTTGGGGACTTGTTCATAGGCCCTGGGTGGTGGGTTTTGTTCATAGAGGAGACACTTGAACCCCATTTCAGCCACTAAAGTTCCACAAAATGGCGACTGACATCTGTGAGGATGGGCCTTTCTGGGGTCTGAAACCTGTTCCTATTGGCCCAGGATGGATAGGCATGTTTGTAGAGGGGTCACATGCCCATCTTTGGGGCATGCCTGGACATATTCTAGGGTAGGGGTGGAGGGTGGGGGCCAAACTTCTAGGGATGAGGGTGTACCCCTACTTCTGACCCTTTCTGGTCATGTGGGTGTCTCCTCTGACCATTTCCTGTGAAGTAAGCCCTCCTTTGGACATTTCTGGTGACATAAGCACATTTTGACAGCTTCCATTACATCATTCCCCACACCATGTGCTTCTGTTTGTAAACAAAGTTTACATGAAGTTTGACAGAAGGTATGTACTACTCAGCTGTGTCCCTTCTCCTGCCCCAACTCATTTGTCTGGAACTCCAGGCTTGTTTTTACAAGTTGGCTAATTTCAAACCCAGACCCAGTGCTCTGCTCTCTGCCTCTCTGTGCTCTGCTCTACCCTGCCTCACCTTAAACCAGTTCGGACAAGCAGTGTCTGACTATTCCTCTTGGTCTTCCATTTTCTTGTAAAAGGAAGCCAGAGAGGGATCCGAATCCTGCACTATCTGTACTGACCTCCGGTAGAATTAAAAGCATTTCCTGCTTATTATGAATGACAAAACAGGTTGCAAAGAGTTGTATTGAAAGTATTTTGTCTTTCTGGGGAGAATAAGTAGATTGGCTCTCCATCTTGGGATAAGAAGTACAGGAAGGCAGGCAGGAAGGCCCCAAGCATGTGCAAAGTGCATTTCCTTCACCACTGCCTCTGCACTGGGATTATGGTTCGTATTCAGAAGGGATGGCTTCTAGGCAGCTCTGAGCCCAAGAATCCCTGTTTTCTAAAACCAGTGCCTGGAAACAGGTACTGTTGAATACCCACAGAAACACAAACATATTTCACACATACCAAAACACACATGTACACACAAATATACACAGTGCATACTGTGTAAATGTGTAGAAGTGAAAAGATGCAGCCCCTCTCTGTTGAGAAGGGCTTACTACTGAGCAAGCTTGCCCAGGATTGAAGCATCATTTCCTTCCCCCTTCCCCATCCTCTCTTGTCTGTCAGGCAGGGAGCGACTCCCTCACACTTCTTCAGAACTACTTCTCTCCATTGGCAATGCCTGCTGCCCATCCCTGACTGTCAGAATGCTGTCAGGAAAACTGCACTCGACTTCTCCAATAGATGGTCTTGACCCGTGTCTAGTGGACCGCTTATTTGATTCCAAAAAACCTACTGAGGTCATCCCAGATAAATTTAGCCTATTTATTGCCTATTTCACAATTCCCAGCTCACTCATTTCTCTCTCTCATCTCCTAGACCTGTTAAAACATAAAACAGAGCCATAATGCCTACGTTCATCCATTACATAAAACAGAGGGCTCCATGCATTATAATAATCTAAAATTTAATTCAATCCAAACCCATATCTTGTTTCTCAACATTTCTTATCCTAGTCTTGTTAGCCAGAAAACAATACTGCATCACGTTATGATACTACTTCCCAATGGTCTGTTAAATGTAATTCTAAATAGAACTGCTCAAAACAACTGGGATATGCTGTTTAAAAAGGACTTATATCTCTCTCCTGCAAAGTTTGATAAAACTGACAATTCAAGATAACATGGGCTGTTGACTCAACTTCCCCAGAACCACAAGGGCAGACATGCTCCTTATAGGGGATCTTACAGTATCTCCCCTCCTGGACAGCCGTTTCTAAGGCATTACACTGGGCCAGCGTCAGAGCCTTCTGGAAACTTGGCACTAATATTTTATTAAGGTATCTTGCTGGGCCAGACAGTCATGTATGATTACCTGAATAAGTGTCAACCCCTATCTGGCTCCTGTCCATCTGTTTCTCCATATCCATAATGTGTTGGCACAGACATGATCTTGCTCTCCCATAGCCCAAGACAACCAAAGCATCTCTAGAGAAGCCATAGTAGTTCAACCCCTTCTCCACATAGTATTTCCACCTAGACCTATATATATATCATTCAGCACTAAGGGTTGAACTACTATGGCTTCTCCAGCGATGCTTTTGTTGTCTTGGGCTATAGTTGAACTAGTCCTACTGGCTGAAAAATCAGCCAAAATTGAAATATTAGCAGCCAAACACTTGCCTCCACCCAAATCCAGCCTGCTTCCAATCGTAGAAATGCATTAGAGGTCATGTAATACAGCTAGTATAATTATTTGATTAAAAGTGATTGTTTATATCATAGTTCTATAGCCTACATTGTAAGAGATTTTTGTCACCCCAAAACACCTGCAACCAGGAATAATTGAGAGCTCCAAGAATTCTCACATTAAAAGACTATGGGTCCTTTTTGATGGTACTGGCTGCTGAGAATCCCAAGACCCAAGAAGACACGAAAAGAAGTAGAGATATATATAATTAATCAAAGCAAATTTATGTTTCTTACCAATTCAGTTAGACTGCAGTATATACATGCAATAAATTCATTTCCCTTCGCAGCAACTAAACTAAAAACCTAATTGACGTTCTACAGATTTCTAAAGGTTTCACTTCACTCTTTTTGCCTGATCCCTGAGCTTACCCAGAGAGAAACAGATGTTTCCCTTTTCAAGGTCTTGGGTGTGTCGAGTTGGGCAGTCTCCTCTCTTCCCTCGGCCCCATCCACACTGGTCTGTCTCTCCTCTTTTTCCCTATTGCTCCAAATCAGGGTTCTAAATACCCATTATCTGCCCACGCATCTAATAATGTTTGGACAAAGAAGGGGTCCTGACCATTCCTGACCCTCAGCCAACCTGTATTCATTTGACATTTAACCCTATTGACTAGGAAAGATGTCATCAACCAGGGGAGAAGTGAAACAACCCCTCCTCCCCTCCGAACGGGCCACCTGGGAAGGTGCATTCTTGATACGTGAACGAGAGCCACCGAAAAATGAGGAAGTGTGCCCAAGTCGACAGCCTGATATGACTGTTCTACATGGAAAAATATGCTAAGATAGAGGAGGGGGATGCTTGCTGAGATAAAGGAACTTGACATTTAGCACCAAATCTATGTCAAGGGTGAGGCAAGTTTTGATATAAAATCACATCAAATAATCAAACTCATGTCAAATATTCATCTAACACAGCATGGCTAACCTATCTATGCACATATTCAATACAAAATTGATCCAACTGGATCTTACAACATGTATAACCGAATGAAGTATTGATGTAGATGAGAGGAATTGCTCCTACTTCAAGGATTGTTAGGAAACCTAATAGAATGATTTACTTCTGGTTAAACAAATGACAAAAGGAACTCTGTGTGTGTGTCTGAAAGAGTGCATGAGTAAGCAAAGGATATACCAGCCCCCCAAAACATAATAAATGTTGGGAGATAAATGCAGATGACCCAAAAGGACCAGAAGAAAACTGGATAAAATGCCAAACACAGCAGAAAGGAGTTGCTTGGAAAACAAGGACTATGGTCGATAAGGACAGATGCAAACATGGAACAGCAAACAGCTTCAAAGGCAGGCAACCCTTTCTAAGTCAGGCGTCAATAGAGGTTTTCTCTGAGAAGCACAGAAGATCGTGGGGCCTCCAGCTTCTCCCAACTTTCCCCATTAAAGACTGATCACCTTTAGGTGGGGCTGGTAAGTATGCATGTGTGAGTGAATGAACTATAGTTTAGCTAATACTTAGGATGTAACAATAAACTGATGAACTAAATCCAGCTGGTGTCCGGGATCTGTTTTCTTCTTGGGACTTGTGTTAGCCTGTCCGAAGTGGTACTCCTAATTAAAGGTGACCCCCTTAATAATTGGTCACAGAGACACCCCGGGGTAGTTGAAGCACACTTCTCAAAAACTTAAATTGGATTGCCTCCAGCCTGGCAAAGTTGGAATAAATACCTAGCTGCACTCCATAAAGGAGCAAAGGCTGGACTTTGGCCAAAAAAAGTTTACTGAACTTCACGTGGACCACGCGGCACGTGGACTTTTAAAAGTAATAGAGGACCTATTCTTTTGCCTCCTGACAGAACTTCCGGGTTATTTTTGATGCTATATTCCCACCCGTCACCAAGTTAGGTTGGTAAAAAGTAACAGCTTTTCATGTGAAACAGGAAAACCAGGATATTATAGCTGTTACTGGGGCATTAGCAACTTCCTCCCTGCCCTCGCCATGGTAGTAGTGAAGACTTCCTTACATTTCTAACTCAGGTCAATGGTTTAGTTGGCATTTATTGTATCTTCCCGTTCCCTTCTCTCTCACCTTAATGAGTTCGTATTTAATTTCCAATAATATTTATCATTCTAAAAGGGACGGGCTTTATCTAAAATATTACAGGGGGCTAACACGTTTCTTTTTCTCTGGGAATCTCTGCTTTCTAAACATTTATGGAATACGTATACTGACTATAGAAATCATCCTTTTAAAGAAAACTTCATTTACACAAAATGCCAATTCAAATCTAACAGGGATAAATACTTTCTCTTAAAGTCATAAAGTGGGACTCTCTTGCTCAAATATCAGTTCAGAAGTACTGATACAAAATATATTTTAATACCAGAACAGCATGTCTTTCTCTAGTACCAGTAAATGACTTGCATCTTTACAAAAAGATGCAAAACCTTTTACAAAACCTTTTTTTAAAATTATTTTTAATAATACACACACACACACACACACACACACACACACACACACACCTATATATCTATATCTATGCTTTTGGTTACCACTATTCAGCCTTATTAATGATTTCTTCACCTCATGAGGTGAGCTTCAGTGAGGGCCCCTCCCCTCAATTATCTGCTTGCTTATTAGGACAAAATGCAAATAAACTGGAAGCTCTCTTGCATGCAGTAATGGCATTTGTTAAAGCACAGTTCTGGATGTCTCATCTTGCCCAATAGTAGTTACGCCCCTGCTCACGGCCCCTAATCCTACGATGCCCCCATTTTTTGCCAATACGGCCAATGTCTTAAGGCGGCCGGGGTTGTGTGTGTGTTATTCTCAATTGGCAAATGATTGATCTGGCCTGTGCTTATTACATGATCTGGTCGCTGCACATATGTCACAACTTTGGTGGGTGGGTTAGCTGGACGGTGGGGGTAGTTCATAAAGGTAGAGGGCAAGAGGGATTGGGCTGCAATTGTGGATGTGGAAGAAGCTGGCCACTGGGCTCCAGTCAACCCCCAGCTGGGCAGCTGGGGGATGGGATTGATAGGTCCATACCCCTTCCAGCTGAGAAAGTGTGAAGCCTGCCTGACAATGCTTGGTAACTGGAGGGTCAGTCCAGGGAGGTTAAAGCTGCCCTGACCCTGCTATCCACTTACCTGCACAATGCCTGTTTCCAGATGCTGCTAATTTTCATAAAGTTGTGGCTGGGCACCTGCCTTGCGTCCAATTCCCAATACTTCTGTGTGTCGCCTCTTCCTTCATATCAACACAAGTGTGAGTACTGGAAGATATACCCCTCAGGGGATGGAGTGGCTCTAAGAAGAGCAGAAGGTTTCAAGTTCCCTCCCTGGCTTTTCCAAGACAGGGCTGAGAGAGATTCCTGCCTGCCAGGGCTGGACTGGGGGCACTTAGAGGGCAGTGGAATGTTTGTGGGGAGGGCGCCGGGTTTTGAGCAGAATGGGTAATGAAGGGTGGGAGTATTCACTGCTGCTGAGTGCGGTGGGGCACAGGGGCGTCCTGGGTGTGGGGCGCATCAGCAATATGCCCTGTTGCCCTGTGGGCCAGTTCGAACCTGCTGCCTGCAACCTTGGAGAAGCCGCTGCCAGTCTGTGAAGACAATACTAAGCTAGATGGATCAATGGTCTGACTCAGTATATGGCAGCTTCCTATGTTCCTATGACCATATCACTCCTGAGCCTTACCATGCACACATAGACAGTGTCAGTTGTTGCTGTTGTTGTTGCTGTTGCTGTTGTTTGTAAAGAATGTTCCAATCAACCTTCCATTGAAAAAAAGGAAACAAGGAGATGAAGTATGGGGTGGAATTATTAAGCCTTCTTAGTAATGGCTGTCTCTAGCTGGCTGAAGTGACCATCTTGAACATAACTCTAATGGTTGTTTCTTCCACTATTGAAACGGTATGTGTCTAGGTCAGAAGCAGGATGTGTCTGAGCAACTGAGGCAAGGAGTGCTTTCTGTATTGTGGTTGCGGGCAGGATGCCCGGTGGCAAGCAGAAATATTTTCTGCATTAATTCACAGTCAAGAGGAAAGAGCAGAGGGGAAATGGCTTACAAGCTTCTTAGGCAAGCTATGCACCCGCCTTGCAGCTGAGCTGAACACCATCACAGAATATTTGGCTAGTGAAGGGCTGAATGAGGAGGAATGGTTTGTCTTGGTCCTGCATTGATGATGTTGGGATGGTTTTTCCCCTGCACTGTAGGGAGGGCCTGCCCTGTGGGGCGAGTAGCACTACTTAGCAGGGCAAGTATTGTAACTGCGTCCATCGGTTGGTCACACAGCACGGCCAGCAGGAACAGTGCCTGAAAAAATGAGAACTGAGCAGAGATGCACCTTTTAAAGGGGTGGTTTGGTTTTGTTATGTTTCGTAGGGGGAGACCAACTGGTCTTATGCTGAAAAGGGAAACTGAACTTATGCCGAAAATGGTATAAAAATATTCATAGTAGAGAAGGGGACTTAGAAATAGGGAGGTGGGTGAACTTCAGCTGAGACTGAAGGGGGATTTCCTAGATCAGCCACTTGAGCTCAGATGAGAGGGACCAAAGCCCTCAGAGCTTTTTGGGCTTCACCACTCACCCCCCAGAACCCAGGAACAGCCCTGCTGGATCAGACACAAAACTTATCTAGTACAGCATCCTGTTTCCTAAGTGGCCTACCAGATGCCTCTGAGAAACAGGGTTGAGGAAAGTGGGGAACTAGCTCTGAAGTCCCAGCACAGGAGGTTAATGTAACCTCCCTGAGCCATTTTGGGAGAGGAGGCTGAGGCATATACATCGAATGACTGAATATATAAATAAAATAAATTACCAGCATTGTGGGTGGTTTAGAAAGTGAATATGTGTATCCATTGCAGATCTATGCATAACACTGTAGTTCAATAAATTTGTAGCCTGTATAAATGTGTAGCCAGAGCAGCCTCTCTTTATTCCTGAGGCTGAGCCCAGCAAAAACACTTAATTCTGGTACTCATGCTGGCCTGGAAGCAGTGCCTTTTGACTTGAGGTTCTTTCCCCTCAAAAATATCATGAGATCTCTGTGAACTGCTTGCCTTGACTCAGAATTGAGGGAAATACACTTAACCCCCCCCCCCTCTCTTTTCTACTTCTACTTCACATTGCATAAATTAGATTTCAGGGCAGGGCTGAGATCTGGTCAGCTCTTGTGCAGATGAAACCCTGCTAATGAGACTCTAAAGTTTATACCTGCTGGACTCCTCAAAGAAATTCCAGGCCACATCATTTCAGACATAGAGCTCGGAGGTGTGTGACACAGAGCAAAACTAAACACTCTGTGCAAGGGTGGCTCCAGTGGAGAAGCATGGATGGGCAAGTGGCCCCACCCCCACAATTAGTGGTTTGCCCTCCCCACTGGCACCAAATATGAGTTGCAGTACAGCAACTCTATACGGAGTTGCTTTCATTTTCTTTTGGTTAACGTAGATTAGCTATGTGTGAAAAGGAACATTCCTGCATTGGGAGTTTGGCTACATCTCATAGTGCGTGGGAAATGGCAATGGTAAACCCCTCCTGTATTCTAGCAAAGACAACCAAAGTGCTCTGTGGCTGACTCAAAGTAACACTTTACTTTACACTCTAACAAAACCCCTCGTTTGACATTGTGCCATCCCACGTAGTGCTGTCTGCATTGCAATGGCTGGTAGGGCGCCCGGCAAGAAGAAATATTTTCAATATGTATTCACTATGAATCCTGTGAAGGACAAAACAAAAGCATCTTAGAACAGAGACAACAAAAAGCCTTACAAGCTATTCTGTTCCTTCTTCACCTTGTAAGGCCATAATACTTCTGTAATGCATTATCTTACAAGCTTTTTTGTTATCTCTATACTGAGTTTCTATTCTTTTGCTTAGCAGCAAACATAATATTATAACTTGATTGATTGATTAAGTGCTGTCATGTCGGTAACTCTTAGGGACCACATAAATAGATTCTCTCCAGGATGATCTGTCTTCAACTTGGCCTTTAAGATCTCACAGCGGTGCATTCATTGCTGTCGTAATCGAGTCTGTCCACCTTGCCTCTGGTCATCCTCTTCTTCTCTTTCCTTCAACTTTTGGGATCAAATAAACGGTCCACTAGACACGAGTCGAGACCATCTATTGGAGAAGTCGAGTGCAGTTTTCCTGACAGCATTCTGACAGTCGGGGAAGGGCAGCAGGCATTGCCAATGGAGAGAAGTAGTTCTGAAGAAGTGTGAGGGAGTCACTCCCTGCCTGACAGACAAGAGAGGATGGGGAAGGGGGAAGGAAATGATGCTTCAATCCTGGGCAAGCTTGCTCAGTAGTAAGCCCTTCTCAACAGAGAGGGGCTGCATCTTTTCACTTCTACACATTTACACAGTATGCACCTGTGCACACATGCACACACTGTGTATATTTGTGTGTACATGTGTGTTTTGGTATGTGTGCAATATGTTTGTGTTTCTGTGGGTATTCAACAGTACCTGTTTCCAGGCACTAGTTTTAGAAAACAGGGATTCTTGGGCTCAGAGCTGCCTGGAAGCCATCCCTTCTGAATACGAACCATAATCCCAAAGTGCAGGGGTAGTGGTGAAGGAATTGCACTTTGCACATGCTTGGGGCCTTCCTGCCTGCCTTCCTGTACTTCTTATCCCAATCTACTTATTCTCCCCAGAATGACAAAATACATTCAATACAACTCTTTGCAACCTGTTTTGTCATTCATAATAAGCAGGAAATGCTTTTAATTCTACCGGAGGTCAGTACAGATAGTGCAGGATTCGGATCCCTCTCTGGCTTCCGTTTACAAAAAAAGGAAAGACCAAGAGGAATAGTCAGACACTGCTTGTCCAAGCAGGTTTAGGGTGAGGCAGGGTAGAGCAGAGCACAGAGAGGCAGAGAGCAGAGCACTGGGACTGGGTTTGAAATTAGCCAACTTGTAAAAACAAGCCTGGAGTTCCAGACAAATGAGTTGGGGCAGGAGAAGGGACACAGCTGAGTAGTACATACCTTCTGTCAAACTTCATGTAAACTTTGTTTACAAACAGAAGCACGTGGTGTGGGGAATGATGTAATGGAAGCTGTCAAAATGTGCTTATGTCACCAGAAATGTCCAAAGGAGGGCTTACTTCACAGGAAATGGTCAGAGGAGACACCCACATGACCAGAAAGGGTCAGAAGTAGGGGTACACCCTCACCCCTAGAGGTTTGGATCGTCACAACACCAGGCGCCGGTTGTCATCTAGCGTGGACTGGTGCCAGCGGTGGCTGCAGCTTCACAGGGAGGAGGCGAGGCGATGCCTCCCCACCATCGCAAGGCACATGATGCGGCCCTCCATCGGGTCGCTTCATCTCCTGCTACTGCCGCTGGAGGGCGTCTAGTGCACGCGTGGGAGATCCTCAATAAAGAAACAGTTCTGCTAAACGTGGATCCCTGACTCTGTCTCCAAGCGTGGCTGCTGCTGCTTGCTTCCGCTTATCTTTCGGGTGCTGCGGCTGAAAAGACATTTAAAGGGGAAAGACACCTAGTAAGTAATGAATGTCTTTCAGCTAACCAAGCTGCAATTCAGGGCCACACGATAATGAAGGGGGCCGTTTTAAAAGCAGGGGGATACTATTACGGTGACCAGCTGGTGCTGGCAAAAGTCTGCCATGTCAATGGAAATGTATTCTTCATTTTGTATTTGGTTCTGTTTGTGGGAGTGCTTTAAAATGGTGGTCTTCAAACAAATTGTTTTGTTAAAAGCTCAGCAACAGGTTACAAAATCAGCCCAGGAAATGGGAACATTTGGTGTCGGAACCAGCTAGAGGGAAGGTGACCTTGGACTTAATCCTGAAAGGTACCCAGGAGAAATAAAGGGGGGGGGCGATGAGCAGAGGCACACCGGCTCTAGACAGAGCCCCAGTGCTCAGAAAAGGTTCCAACTCCACGTTTTCCGAACAGCCTTCGCTCGGCAAGGGCTCTTTGCTCTGCTGTCTTTATTTCAGCCACTTGTGAGCAACAGAGCAGCCTGGAGAGATGCCCGAGCCCGGATTTCTCTTCTGCCAGGTTGTGTGTGTGTGTGGGGGGAGTGTCGTCCAGCAGCACCCCAATCCTCCCTTGCTGAAGGCAAGCTCGTCTCTCTGAAAGGCAGCCCCCCTCCCTCTGAGGTGAGGCAATGGGGCAAGGCGATGGGGAAAGCGAAAGTGACTGTGGCACCGAGATCGGGAGAGGCAAGAGCAGCGGCATGGCCACTTAGAGAGAGGGACACCTTCAGAGTCAGGGTTGAGCAGAGGCACGACTTTATTGAGGCTCCATCACCCATGCACACACACCCAGAGGCGTAACTAGGGAAAATGGCGCCTCGGGCAAGCACCGAAATCCCCCCCCCCACATCTGACACCCATCTTTCAGAAAACTTGTTTTCATGTGTTGCTGCTGTTTGTAGAGAAAAGAAAAAGGAGATGTGGTATGTTCTTATTTTCTCTAAACCATACTGTGTGTGATCATGAACCGTTAAACATTTGCATTTAACTGTAGTTCATCAGTATTTTTTAACTCTTTGTTTCAGTTATAGACTTAATATTTTGAATAACTGGGGGTTGATTTGACCACATTTGAAGCACATGTGTTTCCAGGAGCTGACCCAACATTAACACAATTAATGTGTCTCATGAAACAAAACAACTTGACAATGTAATACAGGTTATTATGCCCTTGAAAATGTCATGTGGAGTTGCTTTCACAAAAACATTTTGCTATGTGATGGTAATGTTGAGCTGACCTGTTTAACCTGCAGTCTGCCTGTGTGAGTAGATTCAAATATATGGATAATCGCATTTTAACTTTTGTGTTTGGTAAGAAATATAGTTCATTATTCAGTTGTTATTGTTACTCAACAAATAGTAGAGGGGTGGGTGGGCTGAGAGGTTGATCCATTCCTGCATCCCAGCACACACACACTGACTGCACTCTCTCCATCCAAGCATGTAACTCATCTTTCTCATCCAGCATGACTAGCTTTTACTAAGCTGTTCCTATTTCTATGCAAGCAACTCAAAGTAAAATTGCTTACAATTATGAATTATGATTCCATGTGGTTTCTTCCATGTCACATAGAAGAAACCACATGGAATCATAATTCATAATTGTAAGCAAATTTCCCCTTTTGCACTTGCAATTTTTTAAGTGAACATAAAAGGACTCACTTGATCTTCTAAATGTTTAGAAGTATATACTTTCTCCCCCTGCCCCAACCTACAATTAATTCCAGCTATTTTTTTTCAAGGGCTACTAGTTTTATTTACAAACTGTTTGGCAGCACCATGCTTAAATAATCACTAATTGCTCCTAATGATAGTTTTATTCACTGTTCATCTGATTTTCAGTCTGGTTAATTAAATTGGTGGAGGTTTAGACTTTCCTGATGGGCTGAAGCAGCTAATCCACTTTGATGATGGCACAGAATTAAATTAGCATGCGTTACATAGTGAAAAGGTTCAGTGGGGGGGGGAGGTGGAACCTTGGAACTTCCCCCTTCTGTGCTGCGTTGGGCTGGTGCCTTGCAAGGTTCCACATCCCCCCATCTCCCCCTCCCTGAACTTTTTCAGTTAAAACGTGCTTAGATTATAGGGGAGGAGGAAAGACTTGAATGAGCAAAAAGGGAAACTGGTGACAAGAAATACAACTGGTCTGGAAACCCCCCTCCCCCTCTATGGTGCGTTGGGCTGGTGCCTGGCAGCAGCAGGCAAACTGTGGCTGAGGAGAACAGCCCGCCCCTCCCCTTCCCCCCCACTCCCTTCCCCAACTAACCTGGTGCAAGAGGAAATCTGTCTGTGCCCATTCCAGGAATGAGTTGGGCAGAGGAGAACAAGAAGGACAAATGGTGCTCCCGGCGGGCATGAAAGGACAGCTGCTGGCTGGCTCAGCAGGCACAGCAACAAGATCTCCCAGAGAGATCCCAGGGGCTGGAGAGAGCAGCGATCAAACCGGCAGGGTCTGTGCAGTGCTCCCCGGCTGTGTTCGCAGAGGGACGTCGTTTGTTCCCAAGACTTTTGGGACAAAGTACAGACAGCCTGCCCTGCTCCCGACTCAACCCCCACTGGATCCCAGCTTCTCCATGTGGTGGCAGCGCGCCAGGCACAGCACACACAAAAACTTCCCGCTTAGACAGACGCTGCCTGTGCTGGCTGTTCACATTGAGAGAGAGGGGGGGGCATCCAGCTTTCCCCCCACCCGCCCCCTCGGCTTCTGACACCACCACATCTCCTTGGGCAGGAGTCACTGTCGCTTCTTCCCCCACCTTGCTGCCCTAGCCTGGGCTCTGGAGAAGAGCGCGGGGGAAAGGGAGAGCCTGCCCGGGGTGGGGTAGCGGCAGCCCCGCAGCTGCAGGGCGGGAAGGAACACCAGCAGCAGCGGCAGTAGCAAGAACAGCTGCCGCCGGCTCAGCTCTTCTCCACCGGGCACCGGCACTTGCCATGCAGGCAGCAGGAGGAGAGAAGCAGCAGCAGCAGCAGCACCCCTCCAGTTGCAGTAGCAGCCGCCGCCGCCCAGCACCTCTCCGGCACTTCTCCATCTTGGGCAGTAGTGTGGGCAGATTGGCGTGTGTGGAGAGGCAAAGGAGGAATTCAAGCTTCCATATGGATAGACTCTGAATGGAGAATCAATCAGGCGGGTGGATGGTGGCATGTGCATAGAACTTGAGCGCACACCACCGCCCCCCCCCCCATTCTCCGTTCAAAGTCTGTCCATATCGAAGCTTGAATTCCTCCTTTGCCCCTCCACACACGCGCATTAGGCAGAGAGAGGGCAGAGGCAGGGGCTGGGTGTGATCAATATTTAAGGGGGTCACCCGTATTTGAAATACATGGACGCTCTATTTGAAATACATGGACAAGAGGCAAATATATATTATGAATCACCTATGTTGCCTCTTGTCCATGTATTTCAAATAGAGCATGAACATATCAAAGCCACCAATTTGCTGAGCATTGTGTTCTTATCATGCATAATATAAAACAAAGCAGGATCATCTTTCCCGGGTTCACCTGAAAAATAAATCACAAGGTTTCGCATGCGCACAGATCACACAATTGATCTGGGGGGAATTCATTCTCTTTGCAGGGTATCCATATGCCTTGGCTTTTATAGAGACTCCCTCTTTCTCATTACTTTATCAATAACTGAACAGACTGATGACATCATCACAAATAAGACAATACCAAAACCCAAAATAAACAAGAGATCAATTTAAAAGGGTTCAACTGAGTTACAACATTGGGACCTTAGAATCCTTTTCTAATTTTCTGCTACTACTATGAATAAACACTGAGATATGCAACATCTTTATGCATTAACATTGCTAATCCAGAATTCCTGGTTCTACTTGTAGACTGTTCAAGGGTTAATTCACCCTATTTCAACTTTAAAAGAAGCACAATCGTTTACAGAAGAATTATTCAGTATATGACCAAAGTATTAGCCATCTTCAGAACATAAAAGCTCCCTTTTGCTTCCTCATGAAAGTGCTTCCAAAGAAACTACCCCATACAAAAAGTTGCAAACAAAAATCCTGAGTGTTTACAGAAAGCTGCCATAAACATACACTGCACAGTATTAAACTATTTTCAGCAACTAGTTATCTTACTTTTAATCGTAATGGTAAAATATGCTTTAAATATCTTGATGAAAGTTCAATGAATTAGAATAGGTTGCAAACTGGAGTTCTCAACTAGCTCTTCCTCTGACTAGCTGATATCTAACTAGAAGTTTTGCTAGGTTCGCAAAAGAGTTTTATTGAAACATGGGGGGAGAGGAAAAGACTCCTACTCTCCCCAAGACTCACATACCATGGTTAGAGCACAGGAACTACACCTTTTACATTTAGCTACAATAAGAAGAATCATGGTGGTCAAAGATCCCTTTTCTTTCCAATTTTTCAAAATCAGATACACCTTAAATGTGTCTAAAACCTGTATTCAGGAGTCAATAGAATAAACAACTACCCATTATAAACTGCATGTGGTGTGCAAGGCAAAAGGTGCCCGTGTTTGCCCACAAGCACGCTGAAGTCTTAGCACAGGGTATCAGCCTATGAGCAGACAACTAAATTCTACAGGCTTTTTTTCTCCTCAACTGCCTTTCCCTCTGTCTCTCTGAGACCATTTTAACTCTTTCTTTGCACTTAACACTTCATAGAAGCTATATCTTTTTTTTTTTTCCCAGATCTGGTTTCCCCCCTTTTCCCTTTTTTGTCAGGACAGAACAAATGACAATAACAACACCAAGACAAAACACACACTTAAACGATAAAACCTTACACATTCTGCTCTTCATATGAAGCAATCTCTCTCTCTCTCTCTCTCTCTCTCTCTCCCAGTCTTTTCTTAAACTTGCCAAGTTTCCTTCCTTTCCACATACTGTTTCTCCTTCCATTTGAATTCATTCCACATAAAAACCCCTGTTACATTTCTCATACTTTTATCTACTAACTTTCCCAGGACTCCTAAGACATCTTTTAGGGCTGTATGTAATAAAGCTATTAGCACAATTTTCTGTTGGACTAACTTGGCTCCTGTGATCTCTGGCTTTGCAAAATGTGCCCAAATGTCCTGCAGCAGGAGTGTGCCTTACTCAGTTCCTCCTGGATCAATGGGTTTTTTATTTACAATACGGTTACTTCCTCAAAAAATCTCTGGAATGGATCTTCCAGGTTCGTTCCCCAATTTAGTGGCTTCATTTTTCTGACACAATTATCTTGGGCAAAGCATAATCTGACTACTGCTATGTCTGAGAGGTTCTGCCTGCACTTTTGTATTTCTCAAATAGCTGCTTTCTGCAGGGGTATCCAACTGAACCCCTACCACCTTACCAACCTCCTTTTGTGATTGGGCCTGGGCCAATTGGTCTTTTCCCAAATTTCTGGATTCCTGCCAGTCTATCATCTGGAATTCCTGTCACCAAATTGTTGGGTGTATTCACGAAACTTAGCTGATCTGTCTGACTCCAATACTGGCAACACTCTTTGTTGCAAACATTCCTCAGTGGCAAGTGCTGCCTCTGCCTCTTGCAGAATCCAGTTTGCAGTTCAACTCTGAACTGACCTCAAAACCCTGACTTACAGGATTCCTCTTCCTCTGCTCTCAGGGCAGAGACACCTTGGCTGGCGTGCCAATCTCCTATAAATTTCTGCTGTGACAATTCCTCATATATCGAATCCCCTACTATCTTTCCTGCCAACTCAACACCATACCAGTCTATGGCTTTTCCAAAGACTCAATTTCTTCCTGCATACTCTTGCAAACAGAGTCCTCAATTTCCTTTTATTTCTCTTTGCACCAGTAACTGTCAAATTACTGATCATTCCACATCCATCCTCCATATCCTTTGGAGGAGGATAGTCTTCTATGAGACTCAGTGTCGGAGTTCCCTCCTATATGTGCACATCAATTCAAAAACAGCGGGTTCCCCCACTTTCTCTTGGATCCTAGTCCGTCTGTTTAATCTTGACTTGTGTACCCCGCCAATCCTTCCAACAATACTCCCAGGGTGACCATATCCCTTTTGCCCACATTCTCCACCAATTATGTGACCAATATTTAAGGGGGTCACCTGTAATTAGGAGTATTGCTTCGGAGAGGCTAGTACAAGTCCCCAAAAGAAAACAGATCCCGGACACCAGCTGGATTTAGTTCATCAGTTTATTGTTACATCCTAAACATCAGCTAAACTATAGTCCATTCACTCACACACACATACACACATACATACTCACCAGCCCCATTCAAAAGGTGATCAGTCTTTAAAATGGGGTCTTGGAAGAAGCTGTGGGCCCCACGATCTTCAATGCTTCTCCAGGGAAGCATCTGTTGATGCCTGGCTTTAAAAAGGGTTGCTTGTCCTTGAAGCAAGGGTTACCTGTCTTTGAAGCTGTTTGATGTTCTGTATTGGCCTCTGTCCTTATCTCTTGGACTGACCATAGTCCTTGTTTGAGCAACTCCTTTCCTGCTGCCTTCGGCATTTCATTCCAGTCTTCCCTGGTCCTTCTTGGGGTCATCTGCATTTCTTCCCAACATTTATTCTGTCTTCGGGGCTGGTGTGTATTTTGCTCACTCATGCATTCTTTCACATACACACACACAGAGAGAGAGTTATTTAACCAGAAGTAAATCATTCTATTAGGTTTGCTGACAATCCTTGAAGTGGGAGCAATTCCCCTTATCAACATCAATACTTCATTTGGTTATACACGTAGGCTATAGAACTACAACATGGATAATCACTTTTAATCAAATAATTATACTAGCTGTTTTACATGTCAGGGGGCGGAAGGAAATTTCATTACCAAAGCAGAGAAAAGAAAATCTCTTTCCGAGAAAGGCACACAGAGACCAACTCAACCGTGGGGCGCCGGGAGGGGGGGAAAACCCCATACATTCAGAAATCACACACAGAGAGAAATCACTCACACACACTGACACCACGAGGGAGAAAGGGATCTTATTACTTCCAGATACCAAGCAGTTTAGTATCTTCAGACCCAACAGCTAGTGCGTGGTAAACCCAAAGACAAGGGGGATGACCTCGGGGGGAACAGACCTGCCCATCACCTTGCACCGCCTCTAGCCTCAGTGGGGCTGCCTTTTAGGGAGATGATCGCCGTAGGAAAAGGGGGATTGGGGTGCTGCTGGACAACCCACCCCCCACCCCGCGAGGAATCCTGGCGGGGAGCCTTTTGGGCACCCTTCCTGCGCTGCTTCTCACAAGCGGCTGAAAAGACGCCAGAACAAGGAGCCCTTGCCGAGCGAAGGCTGTTCGGAGAAACTGGAGCGTGGTGGAAACCTTTTTGAGCGCCGGGACTCTCTTTCAAACCGGCTGGCGAAGATATGGGGGCTGCCCTTAAGGCAGGGAAGAGCTCTCTTCCCAATTCCAGCCCGAAGCCTGCCGCAGCTGGTCTGCCAAATCTGGCCCTTAGCCAGCCTAAAAGCCTGAGGTGGCTTTTCTTCCTTTTTCTTTGCAGGGGTGGAAACTGCTAAAAAAGTAGCAGGCAGGTTTTACCACCTTAGTTCCTTACTCTCCATTACATTGCAATGTATGTGGCCGATTTGTTTAAAGTTTTTGTTTGCAAAATCTTAGAAAGATTTGTTTGCAAGAACCTTGGGGGAGGTAGATAAAAAGCGGGGTGCCCTGCCCTCCCTCCCCTTGGAATGGGTCAGTTTCGGGTTCAAAGAGTTTCTCCTGCCTGAAGAACTCCGTGCAACTGCAGCACCATTGCTCCCTTCCCCTAGCAATACACCAGTCCGGTAGAATTCCTTGCCCGGCTCTTGAGATGTTCGGTTTCCTTTCCCATCCGATGTCCCTTCCAAAACTTGGTCCCAAACTGCTCTGTAGTTGCCGATCTCCTCTGAGTTTCAAAGGAGAAGGGAGCCTCCTGCTTTATGGGCTTCTACTCTCTGCACCTCGCTGAAAGGGAATTGCCCAATAATTATTCTTTCTCTGTTGTCAGGGGTATGTATGGTTGCAAATTCAGAAGTGCAGGTACTCTCCATGACAACCCCCATAGCCATGCCCCATAGCCACAGCCACCCTGACAGATACCAGCAGACCAGCCCTGGATTAACCATAAGGCAAAACAAGCACATGCTTAGGGCATCAAGGGAAGGGGGGACACCACAGAGTTTTCCTCCTAACTATCATGCCCTTAACTCTTTCACTGAACATAAGAACATAAGAACAGCCCTGCTGGATCAGGCCCAAGAAGGCCCAGCTAGTCTAGCATCCTGTTTCACACAGTGGCCCACCAAATGCCCCTGGAAGCCACACAGGCAGGAGCTGAGGGCATGTCCTCTCTCCTGCTGTTACTCCCCTGCAACTGGAACTCAGAGGCATCCTGCCTTTGAGGCTGGAGGTGGTCTATAGTCCTCCGACTAGTAGCCATGATAGAGCATGAAGTTATCCAAACCCCTCTTAAAGCCATCCAGGTTGTTGGCTGTCACCACATCTCGTGGCAGAGAATTCTGCAAGTTAATTATGTGTTGTGTGAAAAAGTACTTCTCTTTGTTGGTCCTAGATTTCCCGGCAATCAATTTCATGGGACCACCCCTGGTTCTATTTCTATTTATTTATTTATTATTAAAACTTTTATACCGCCCTACCAAAAGGCTCAGGGCGGTTTACATTAAAACACCATTAAAATCAATTAATCATTGAAACAAAAATCATAAAACATAAAACAATAATTAACAATTAAAAACATCATAAAACAACAATTAAATTAAATATTCAGAACTAGTGTTCTAGTGTTATGTGAGAGGCAGAAGAATTTCCCTCTATCACTTGCTCCACACCATGCATGATTTTGTAGACCTCTGTCATGTCTCCCCACAGTTATTTTTTTCCTAAACTAAATAGCCCGAGGTCTAGACTTGGTTCTGAGTCTTTTAAAATGTCACCAGCGTGCTAAGCAAGCAAGCTGAGGGAGGGTGCAGTGCGGGGGGGGGGGGGGGGAACAAACCCACTCTGTTTTATCCTCCTGGCGGGGTGTTGAAAACACTCTTGCTCTCGCTTGCATGTGTGTGTGTTTGTTGTTGTTTTTCTTTTTTTAAAAAAAGTTGTATACCCCAGGAGGTGGGGGGAGGGAAAGGGTTGAGGAAACGGTTAGCTGGCTTCTCTGGCGGGGCGGGTGACCCGAACCCTCTTTCTCCCTCATTTGGAAGCCTCTGTTGCGGCAGGGTTTTGTTTTGTTTTGTTTTGTTAATTGATCTCCTCTGAGATGATTGTATAAATGCCCCTAAAGAAAGTTTACAGTGGAAACTTTCTCATTGGATGCTTCCCTTTCTTTCCTTTCTTTCTGCTGTTCTCCATTTTGCTAGAGCAAAACACTCCATTTTGCTAGAGCAAAATCCTTCTGGTTTTGTTGCCATGTTGTGTTGTGACTGTGAGGGTGGGTGCTAAATTGTGACCAGAGGGCTCAGCAACAGTTAATGAAGCCTGAGGGTTGGGTTTTTTGTTTTTTGTTTTAAAGGTAGCAATTACAAGTGCAGCTTTCCTACAGCCCCCCTGGAAAATCCTTATTGCCCGATCTTCTTGCAACCCCTCTGAGCTCTTTCCAGCCCCCCCCCCCTTTGGGGTTGGGGGTGCTAAACGCTGTTAACTGAGAAGAGGCAGCAAGCCGGCAAAAACAGCTGTTGGTCAGGCCATCTTTGGGGGAAACTTGTTTAAGAAGAGGCAGACACGGTTTCCCCTTGACTCCCAACTTCTCCTGCAATGCTACTGGCTGCTGCGAAGTGGCTGTCTCCTAGCTTGCATGGCGTGAGTTTCCTTTTGCAATCCCTTCCGGATGGGAGTCATTTGCACCCCCCCCCGGGATTTTTTTTTGCTGGGGAGTCTTGTTGTCTGCTATGAGGAGAAGAAGAGGCAACAACGAGATAAAAGGAGGAGGAGGAGGTGGTGATCATCTTTGGAAACCACCTTAAGAAAAGGTGGGGACTTGGTTCCCTGCCTCACCTTTTTAAGGTAGCAATTACAAGTGCAGCTTTCCTACAGTCCCCCTGGGAAACGGTTACTGCCTGATCTTCTTGCAACCCCTCTGAGCTCTTTCCAGCCCCCTCCTTGGTTTCCTGCCTCCCTCTGAATCTCAGCTTCTCTTGCAGTCTTGCGCAAACTAGCTTTGGCTGCACAAGCCTCCTTTTGCAAACTGTTCTCAGCCAGCCTCCATGGGATTTGAGTGGGGGGGTCAGTGCACTTTGCTGTGGGGGGTGACAAGGGGAATTAAATGTGCCACTTCTCTGCACACTGGAGTTGGAGTAGAGCAGCAGTGTTTGGGCTATTTTCAGGGGACTGGTTCGTTGCCTTTTGATTCTATTGTCATTTGAGTTGTTTCTCGGTCTACTTTTGAATGCCGTAAAATGCTTTGAGGAACATCTGACTGAAAATGGCATAGAAAGTCATCAAACAAGCCCATGCATATGTGCCTGTAGCTGCCAGCTTCCCAGCCCACCCGCCCCTGCCCCACTGATTCAGGAAGAATAGTCTGGGCCTCTATTAAATCTCTCTTCTTGTGTTTATTTTCACTGGAAATACTCAAAATAACAGCAGGGGGAAATCCCCACTAGGAAAAAAGAGTGACACTTTTCTTCTCTACCTGCTAGTCTTTCACTCAAGACTGCAGGCTCCTCAGGCGCGTAACAATGATAGGGCAAGGGGAGACAGTTGTCTGGGGGCCCCACTGCCTGGAGGGGCACCCCAGAGGCACCTCATGTGACTCCCCATTGCCCCCTGCCCAGCCCCATAGCCTCTCAGCCACTTGCCCTCTTCGCCGTCTCTCCTGCTTGTTCTGCTGGCCCGCAATCGAAGCAGCAGGCCAGCTGCCAAGAGCTCCTTTTCTCCCGCCTCTCAGCTGATCGGCGGGTGGGCGGGGCTTCCACGGAGGCCTCCGTGTAGGCCGCAGTGAAGCCTGAACTCGAGTAGGGCCCAAGCCAGCCAGGAAGGAGGAGGCAGCCAGAGTGTTCTCTGCAGCAGAAGACCCCTTGGTGCCCTGCTTAACCCAGACCAGCATTTGCCAGGTAAAGTGTGAACTCCTTTTTGTGGTTACCTTTCCCGCCCCCCCCCCATATATAGGGATCTGCTTGCCATAGGGCTTGGATATGGGGGGGGGAGGGACCGAGAAGTCTCTGAATATTTATTTTGAAACAGCTTGGAAAATTTGCTGACTTAAAAAAACTATCTAAAAAGTCCTATAAGTGGCTTGTGTCATGGCAGAAAATTGCAAAAACTTCTGGAACAGTATTTTATTAATTTTATTTATTTATTCATTTATTTATAAATGCACTTATGTTCAAGTTGTTTTGCAACCCAGAAGGTCTGAGTGAGAACTGTGAAGCATGTGTGGTGCTTTTATTTTATTTTTCTTGTGTGTGAACTGCTCCCCAATAACTTGCAGGGACTTCAGGGTAAATCTGGCCAACATGTGAATGCAGCACCTCCATTCCAGAGGAGATGTGTCTTAAAGGGCTTTAAAAGCCTCGTGTGAAAAACCTCCTGCAATCAAACTTGGCTGAATTTGTTCAGAATTCTGAGAAAACAAACATAGGTTCACCCTGCATGGTTGAAAGTCTCCTTTGCTAATCTGCAGCGAGGGGCCCATTTTAATAATTCATCTTTCTAGTGTGTTCTAGGCATTAAAAGTAATACAAATGTATAGTACTCAATGTATATCACTATATATTGTGACGTGTGTGTGTGTGTATTCAGTGAAATGTATTTGCAGGCAGCATACTTATTTTGGAATATCAGACTTAAATCCTTGGGGGCCTGGGGTGTGCGGAGGCCCTGGACTTGGGGGGGGGGGCATTTTAAAATCTTGTCTCTGGGCCCACTCCAACCTTGCTACGCCCCTGAGGCTCCTATATCGCTAATTTCATTGGGGGATGGGAGGACATTGTGGCAAAGTTACAAGCAACAGCAGCATGTTATGTGTAGTTTAACCCAAACAAGAGACAAGAAATAGAGATAAATGTGAGCAACTCCAGTTATGTAGACTTCATCGTTCAGTTGCCCTTTCCTTGCTGTTTAAGATTGCCTTCTTTTTTACATCCTTACATTCTTGCAAATTCGGTTGTTTGAATTTTGGATCCTTTAGGGACAGAGGGGGGAGTGCGTAGAGAAATACATGGGATGGGAATATGTTACATTTTGTCTTGAAATGTTTCTGCTAATGCTTATTTGCAACAATATACACGTTTAACCTTATTACGTTCTTGTGAGTTCAGTTGCTGTTTGCGCCCTCAAGAACCCACAAGTTTAAAATACGGCCTGTGTCATGGTGGCGGTGGTGGCGGGCCTCCGGTGAGGGCCCTCCGAAGGCCTTTAGGTCCAGGCTCCAAATTTACCTCCGTGCACCACCACTGCCTCTGAGGCTGGAGGTGCTCTAAAGCCCTCAGACCAGTAGCCATGGATAGCCTTGTCCTCCATGAATTTGTCTAAGCCCCTTTTAAAGCCATCCAAGCTAGTGGCCTTCAGCACCAGTGTTCCCTCTGAGGTGTGCGCACCTGCATGTGCTCATAAGTGTTTGTTTTTTAAAGTGTCTTTTAAAGATCATAGTTCTGACAATGAACTATATAACTATATAAACATTCACTGTATTCATACTGGGAATGTGAGTGTGAGTGCACTATATATTGTAAAGTGTGTGTTTGTGTGTATAGCAGCGAGGGGCCCATTTTAAAATCTTGTCTCTGGGTCCACTCCAACCTTGCTATGCCCCTGCCCCCAGGAGTTCATTAAGGCTTTGGCATGGAGACGGTATGGAATGGTTGCAGTCAGGGCTGCTATGATTTAAATCACAATTTCATGTAAGACCATGAAAGCCTTAATCCCTAGTGCCCCCCACCCCCATTTTTGTAGGTTCAAATGTAGGTTCATGTACTCAGCACTGCTCCTCCACATGAGCTTTGCTCTGGGTATCTTCACCTTCACCAGTAAAATAGCATATTTATTTACCAATAAATAGCATATTCAGGTATTGGAGAATTGAGTGGGGTGGTAGTCTGCAGTTGGTGAGGATTCGATGACCGCACTACACACAGCTAGTTAGACAAGGTTAAAAACTGAACTTGTATATTTGAAAGTGTTGAGATATAAAGTCTGGGGCATGGAATGCTCAGGTAAAGAGAGCTTCCACAACCCTGTGTTGGATTTAGGCAGATGATCACTTCAGTGACAACAACAAAGGCATCAGTTCATACTGCGTGGGAGAAGGCAATGGTAAACCACTCCTTTATTTTACCAAGAAAACCACATGGATAGACAAAATGGAATGATTGTCGATGTAGTGCCGGATGATGGGCCCCTTAAGTTGGATGGTACTCAACATGCTACTGAGGAAGAGCAGAAGATCTCTCAGAGTACAAATGGTGTTTATGACACAGTTAGACTAAAGCCTTTAGACATTATCAGTCTAGTGGCTGATGATGTCGTGCGGGAAAAGAAAATCCGAAGCTGCAAGGACAGAATTACAATGGGAATGTGGGATGTAAGAAGCAAGAATATCAGAAAGCTCAACATAGTGAAAGATGCAATGAATCATCTTGGGCATCAGTGAATTAAAATGGACTGGAATGGGACACTTTCAGTCAGGAAACCATACAATTTACTACTCAGGACACGAGAAACAAAGAAGGAACGGTGTTGCTTTCATAGGAGGATATAGCAATGACAGTACTTGGGTACAATGCAGTCAGTGACCACCTAATATCAATTAGATTTCATGGACAACCCTTTAACATGACAGTTCTTCAAGTCTTTGACCCAACAACTGATACAGAAGAAGAGGAAGTTGAAGAGTTTTATGCTCAAGTCCAGTCTGAAATTGACAGAACATGCAAGCAAGATGTGATGCTGGTGGTTGGAGACTGGAAGGCCAAAGTTGGAAAAGGTAAGGAGGAAAACACAGTCAGCCTATAAGGCCTAAGAATCAGAAACAAAGCAGCAGAATGACTTGTTAGTTTCTGCCAAGCCAATGATCTCTTTGTTGCAAACACATTCTTCAAACAACCAAAGCGGCACCTATACCCATGGACATCACCAGACGGAGTACATAGAAATCAAACTGATTACATTATTGGTGCAAGGAGGTGGAAGAGCAGTTATAGCAGCAAAGACATGGCCGGGGGCCGACTGTGGAACAGATCATGAACTGCTCATGTGCAAGTTCCAAGTCAAGCTAAAGTGTAAAAACAAAGCTATCCAGCTTCCACAATATGATCTTGAGCATGTACCCACCATTATCAAGGAGAACATCAGGAACCGCTTTGAAGTTTTGAGCCTCATTGATAGGGAATCAGAGGAACTGTGGAATGAAATCAAAGAAGTTGTTAAGGATGAATGTGAAAAGAGACTGCCAAAGACCAAGAAACAGAAGAAAGCAAAATGGATGTCAGAACAGACAGTGGAAATTGCCAATAAGAGGAGAGAAGTAAAAGTCAAGAAAGATAAAGGCCTCAGGAAGGAGCTTAATAGGGAATTTCAGAAAGCTGTTAGAAGAGACAAGGAGCAGTACTACAATGACATATGTGAAGACCTTGAAGATGGGCAAGTTTTCCAAAAGATCTCTGAACTCAGAGGGAGGTTCCAACCTCAAATTGATATGTTAAGGGATGCCAAAGGACAGACAGTAACTGATTCTGAGAAGATCAAACAGAGATGGAAGGAGTATACTGAGAATCTGTACAGCAGGGGTGTCAACATCCAATATACTCTAGAAGATATTCCCTATCTGCAAGAACCTCTAGTACAGGAAGATGAAGTTATATCAGCACTCTGGTCATTACCAAGTCAGAAGGCTACAGGAATTGATGAAATAGCTACAGAAATATGGCAGGCAAAAGAAGGAAAAACAGTCAAGGCTCTAACCAAAAAACTATGCCAGCAAATTTGGAGAATGACTCAGTGGCCAACAGATTGGAAGGGGTCAGTCTACATACCCATAACAAAGAAAGGAGACTTAACAGATTGCGCAAATCATCGCACAATATCCTTAATTTCTCATGCTAGCAAAATGATGCTTAGGATCATCCAGAGCAGATTAGAGCCCTAGGTGGGAAGAGAAATGCTGGATATTCAAGCTGGTTTCAGAAAAGGCTGGGGATCAAGAGACATCATTGCTGATGCACTCTGGAATATTATGAAAGCCAAAGAATACCTAGAAGAAGTCAATATGTGCTCTACTGACTACAGAAAAGCCTTCAATTGTGTCAACCATGTCAAGTTGTGGAATATCCCTAGGACAATGGTGCTTCCCAGAACCTCTCATTGTTTTCATGAAAAACCTGTACACAAGACAGGAAGCCACAGTCCAGACGGAACATAGTGAAACAGACTGGTTCCAGATCGGCAAAGGAGTAAGACAAGGCTGTTTGCTTTCTCCCTCTTTATTCAATTTAGATGCTGAACATATACTGAGAGAAGCTGGATTGGAAGAAGTCATGGTTTTAAAGTTGGAGGAAGAAACATCAATAATCTCCGCTATGCTAATGACACCACTCTGATAGCTAAGAATGAGGATGATCTGCAAGCTCTAGTAATGAAAGTCAAGGAGCAACACAGTGAAAAAATGAGACTACGACTAAATGACAAGAAGACTAAACTAATTACTACGGGTACAGCAAACAGCCTCAGAATTGACAATGAAGACATTGATGTGGTGGATAGCTTCTGCCTTTTAGGATTGACTGTCAACAGTAAAGGATCCATCAGTCAAGAAATATGCCGCAGACTAGCACTTGATAGGATTGCAATGAAGGGCTTGGAAAGGATATTTAGATGCCGTGACATGTCGACTCCTACAAAGATTAGAATCGTTTGGACCATGGTTTTTCCCATGACACTCTATGGATGCGAAAACTGGACTTTGAAGAAGCAAAATAGAAAAAGACAACAAATGGATCATAGAACAAATCCATCCAGAATTTTCACTGGAGGCACAAATGACCAGTCTCAAACTATCATACTTCGGACACATCATGCGACGACCCAGCTCCCTTGAGAAATCCATAATGCTGCGGAAAGCAAAATAGAAAAAGCATTGACGCTTTTGAACTTTGGTACTGGAGAAGACTTTTGAAGATACCATGGACAGCCAGGAAAACAAACAAACAAATGGATCATAGAACAAATCCATCCAGAATTTTCACTGGAGGCACAAATGACCAGGCTCAAAGTATCATACTTCGGACACATCATGCGACGACCCAGCTCCCTTGAGAAATCCATAATGCTGCGGAAAGTTGAAGGAAAGAGAAGAAGAGGATGACCAGAGGCAAGGTGGATGGACTCGATTACGACAGCAATGAATGCACCGCTGTGAGATCTTAAAGGCCAAGTTGAAGACAGATCCATGCAAGTTACCCGCTCAGGAACCACCAGGCTCGCAACCCAATTTTCTACAATCGTGTGAATACCCTCCATGTTTTTTTATTCTGAATACTTTAAAACTAGTGCCCCAAGTGAGACACGAACTCACAAACATGGCATTGCTTTGTGTTGTGCTTTTGTACAAATACCCTATGCTATCTTTTGCGCATGTGGAAAATTTATATTTATTAATAACTTTCTAAAAATCATCTTAAAAACATGGGTTTTCAACTGTTGATGGAACATAGGAACATAGGAAGCTGCCATATACTGAGTCAGACCATTCGTCTTTCTAGTTCAGTATTGTATTCACAGACTGGCAGCGGCTTCTCCAAGGTTGCAGGCAGGAATCTCTCTCAGCCCTATCTTGGAGAAGCCAGGGGGGGAACTTGAAACCTTCTGCTCTTCCCAGAGCGGCTTCATCCCCTGAGGGGAATATCTTGCAGTGCTCACCCATCAAGTCTCCCATTCATATGCAACCAGGGCAGACCCTGCTTAGCTATGGGGACAAGTCATGCTTGCTACCACAAGACCAGCACTCCTCTACCACAAGACCAGCTCTCCTCTACGTGGGGCTGCCTTTGTACATAGTCTGGAAACTTCAGTTGGTTCAGAATGCGACAGCCAGGTTGGTCTCTGGGTCATCTCGGAGAGACCATGTTACTCCTTTACTGATGGAGTTACACTGGCTGCCAATAGGTTTCTGGACAAAATCGAAAGTGCTAGTTATAACTTACAAAGCCCTAAACGGCTTAGGCCCTGGGTATTTAAGTGAGCGTCGTCTTCAGTACAAGCCCCACTGCCCACTGAGGTCATCTGAGGAGGTCCATCTCCAGTTACCGCCAACTCGTTTGGTGGCAGAGACGAGCCTTCTCAGTTGCTGCCCCGAGATTGTGGAATGCGCTCCCTGCTGAGATACGAGCCTCCCCATCTCTGGCAATTTTCAAAAAACACCTGAAAACACATCTTTTCGCCCAAGCTTTCTTAGCTTCCTAATATTTTTGGGTTTGAATTACTAGTTATTTTTAAATTGCTAAAGTGTTTTTAAGTTTTTGTATATGTTTTTAACTGGTTTTATGTTATTGTAAACCGCCCAGAGATAAAAGTTTGGGGTGGTATACAAATTTGATAAACAAACAAACAAACAAACAAACAAACAAATACATAATTCTTTAGAAACCTCATCCACACCATCTGCTGATGATCCTACAGAGGGGTCTCTATCAAACCCATCTGCGGGGTGCTGATGAACAGTTGGTTACCCGTCATGGTCCTTCTACAGAGGCACTTCTTCGTTGCTGAATCCTGCTATGGGTTCTCAGTCAGATACCTCTGCAGAATCTCACACTAAAATGGCTTCACGTGAATACCCAGACCCCCCATATTAGAGAGGAGGGGGGTATCTGCTCTAACGGTATCCCCGCTGTGTGGGCACTGTATCTCAACAGGTCCCACTCCCCATTCCCCAGGAAGATCCCGGGGCCTTGCTAACTGGGTAGTAAAGGCTGAACTAGTTCTTTCTAGCATTACAGAAGAGGGTAATGTACTGTAAAATTGCCTGTCATCCATTTATAACAGTTCCAGGGATGCAGGGGCAAATTGAGCACAATCCCCAAAGCTCTCTACCTGCACTTGGCATGTTACCAGTGGTGGAGCCTGACCGCTGGTGGCCTGTGTGTGGTGGCGGCAGGGGCCCTGCTAACCCCGCCCCCGCATCTGACGTCAGACACGGGGGGCTAGCCACACCCCACGTCCAGAGGCGTAACTAGGGAAAATAGCGCCTAGGGCAAGCACTGAAATTGTGCCCCTGTCCAAACAGGAATGGTGGGACTTGTAGTCAGCAATATCTGGAAATCTCTGTTAAAAGGAACACTGTACCATCTAGACATGGTTGTTGATCAAAACCTGAGAACATGAGCCATCTCTATAAAAGATTTAGAACAACAGTCAGGAGTTATGCCTGACTGTTAAAGAGCCCCTGGTGGCGCAGTGGTAAAACTGCTGCCCTGTAACCAGAAGGTTACAAGTTCAATCCTGACCAGGGGCTCAAGGTTGACTCAGCCTTCCATCCTTCCGAGGTCGGTAAAATGAGTACCCAGAATGTTGGGGGCAATATGCTAAATCATTGTAAACCGCTTAGAGAGCTTCCAGCTATAGAGCGGTATATAAATGTAAGTGCTATTGCTATTGCTATTATGCAAGGATTCCAAGTGTCATTTTCTCTGTCTCATCTCATTCTTTTTTAAAAACATGACTTTGTCCTAGAGGATCACCTGCCCAAATAGCCACTAGCAAAATAGGGGAAGAAGAAGGTGGTGGTGGTGGTGGTGGTGGTGGGGTCTATAAATCAGTGAATGATTCCTGCCAGCCTTTGTCTTATGATGACTGTTGGCTCATGATGGGGTATATGTGCATTCACCACACCAGTGCTTACTTTGACACCAAGGGGAAGGAGGATACATTAGTTTGCCACACTAGACAGAGGCATTTGCAACAGGAGCAGACAGCCAAGTTATGCCAGGACCAAAACCAGCCCCTGCCAGACTAAGAAATCATTGTAATTTGCCCTTTCCTGTCACAAGCAGTGTGCTGTTCTTTTATTATTGACTTTAACTCTCAGATATCCCAGTCATGGATGGAAAATTCAAGGTCAATTTACAAGAGACACGTTTTCTACATGGAAGTTTCTTCTGTGCAGGTGTTGTGCAGAAACCCATGTGTAGTGACCGCCAGGGGCATAGCAAGGTTGGAATGGGCCAAGATGAGATTTTAAAATGGGCCCCCAGCCCCTCAAAGTCCAGGGCCTCCACACACCCCAGGCCCCCAAGGATTGACGTCTGATATTTCAAAATAAGTATGCTGCCTGGAAATACATTTCACTGAATACACACATGCACACTTCACAGTATATAGTGATATACATTGAGTACTATATATTTTTGCTACTTTTAATGCCTAGAACACACCAGCAACGCTATTATTAAAATGGCCCCCTCGCTGCAGATTAGCAAAGGAGACTTTCAACCATGCAGGGTGAGACTATGTTTGTTTTCTCAGAATTATGAACAAATTCAGTAAAGTTTGATTCCAGGAGGTTTTTCACATGAGGCTTTTAAAGCTCTTTCACACACATCTCCTCTGGAATGGAGGTGCTGCATTCACATGTTGGCCAGATTTACTCTGAAGTCCCTGCAAGTTATTGGAGAGCAGTTCACACACAAGAAAAATAAAATAAAATAAAATAAAAGCACCACACATGCTTCACAGTTCTCACTCAGACCTTCTGGGTTGAAAAACAACTTGAACATAAGTGCATTTATGAATGAATGAATGAATGAATGAATATTTCTTCCAGACGTTTTTGAAATTTTCTGACATGAAACAAGCCACTTATAGGCCTTTTTAGATAGTTTTTGTTTTTAAAGCCAGCACATTTTTTAGTGTTTTAAATTAAATATTCAGAGACTTCTCAGTCTTGCCCCACCCCCCATATAAAAGCCCTATGGCAAGCAGATCCCTATATTGGTGGTGGGGGGGGGGGTTGACCACAAAAAGGAATTCACAGCCTACCTGGCAAAGGCTGTACTGGATGGTCTGGGCAGAGGGTCTGCTGCAGGGAGCTCTGCCAGCCTCCTTCCTGGCTTCCTGCCTCCCTTTGGGCCTGCTAAGTTCAGGCTTCAGGGAGGCCTACTCGGAAGCCTCTCTGGAAGCCCCGCCCACCCACCGATCAGCTGTGAGGCGGGGAGAGAAGAGCTCTGCAGTTTGCAGGCCTTGCCGATCCTAGGACTCTTTGCCGATCAGCCGGAGCTGGAGGCAAGTGGCTGAGGGGCCCTGGGGCTGGGCAGGTGGGCAGTGGGGTGGGGATGGCAGGAACTGGTATGGTGCCCCCACCTCAGTGGTGCCTAGGGCACGTGCCCTGCCTGCCCCCCAGTTCCGCCTATGCCCATGTCTGACGTCAGATGCGAGGGGCATGGTCTGGCTCCTGAACGGAGCCTTGAGGAGTTGGAGTTTAACTCCCGAAGGGGCCGTGTGGCCCCTTTGGGAGCTAAACTAAGGCTAGGGAAGAGCCGCTCCTAGCCGCGCTGTGAACGCGGTCCTTTCAGGAACCCCATAAGGCCCTTTCAGGAGCTACTTAGGCTGGAGCTGCTTTCACAGCGCAGCTGGGAGCAGCTCTTCCCTAGTAGGGAACAGCTGCTCCTGGCCGCACTGCAAATGCAGCGGAGGCTTAGTTTAGCTCCTGAAGGGGCTGCGTGGCCCCCGCTCGGGAGCTGAACCTGTACCCCCGTGTCTGACATCAGACGCCAAGGGGTGGGTGTCGGGCCGCAAGGCGCGGCCCCTGATTGAGAGCGGCCCAGGTTCTTTGTACCCGTTGGCCCAATGGTGGCTCCGCCCCTGCATGTTACCCACCTAACTATAAGTTGCAGGCATCATTTTGAATTCAGTAACATATGCACCCCTCTGTCTCGCAACTTTACTGCTGCTGGCCTTGCAGTTTGTGGGACTGTGGTGACTCTCTAGCTTTTGGTGTGAGCTTTTCTCTTTTCTTTTTCTCCCTCCGCCCCCATTTTAAAATCCCACTAGCAAATCTTAGTAACTTTCCGAGATCTAGAAAAAGGGTAGGGGGATATGGTGGACTGACACTTCTTCTGGGGAGTTCTTTTCATAACAAACAGCCACCTCCTTTCTTCCTCGTTCTGCAAACTTTAAGGAAAGCCTGTTGCTAGCTCCCTCAGCTTTCTCTTACTCGCTCTCCTCTTGGGAGGGTGGGTTTTTAAAAACAAAAATACATGATATTTTAACTGAAATTACTACTGTAATTGGACAATTTCAAACCTATCCTGTCTGAAATGTGTCTTTAAGACAGAAATACTTCTTTTTAATTTATAAGTATTCTGACATTCTTGCATTCTATTTATGAGTCAACCTAACAGGCACAGCTTGAAACCAGGCAAGTCCAAAATATTCAAGTAACTGCACTTCTCTCTATAGTCCTTAATTTTACCAGGTATGGTTTGCTTTGTTTTGTTGGCTGTTGGCTGGTTATTTTGTTTTTTTAAACTTTGGTGACTGATAGGAGTATTGAAAGGAGAGATCTTCAGCATAAATTCTCTGTCATGTCTGTGTTCTACATGGCTTAATTTTACAAAACTGATAAAGTAAATGTTGCATAGAATTGCAGCTGCAGTTGATAGAAACCATATATATATATATATATATATATATATATATATATATATATATATATATATATATATACCTATACCATAAAACCCTTCATTGTGCGGCCGTGCTGCCCGTGCCTTTTTGGGCCGTTCTCGGCATGCGCAGAGCGCATGCCCAGATCGGCCCAAAAAGACACGGCCGCCCAGAAACGGGCGGCCATGTTGATGAAGAAGAAACGGCCGCAGGAGCAGAAGCGCGGTCCGGGGAGGGCAGAAGGAGGAGCAGAAGCGAGAACCAGCACATAATGGCGGCAGCAGCCCGAAAACCAAACAAGAAAAGTTAAATGAAACACTAAAGAGACACGAATCCTCGGGGAGGGGGAGGGGGAGAACTGACCGGCAGCAGCTTCTCCCGCCTTCCCTCCTCTTGACTGGCTGACGAAATGCTCGGGCTCAGCCCAGCCCCGCTTCAGCCTGATTGACAGTCTGGGCAGCGAGAGAGATCATGGCAGATGCTCAGCGCCGGCATCACCCTCATTGCTGAGCGTGTCAGTCAGGCTGAGGGCAGGACGGGCTGAGCCTCAGCAGCTACACCTACTCAGGCAGTCACGGCGAAGCGAGGGCTGGCCAGGCGCTTTCTGCGGAGCCATGGCCACCAATGTGGGAGGTTTGCTTAGTTTGCCCGATTTCAGGACAAATCCAGAGAAATCACCCACCCTTTGGTCTGATTCTAGGCAGTTCACGGGTTCATGTATTGCAGCAGTGCCACTGTCTTAGGCTAAACAGTCATCACAGTGAAGTCCTCTTGAACAGAGTAGAAGCATGCACTTTATAAGAACTGGAGTTTTCTGGACTTCAGCAAGGCGTACTGGATACAAGAACTAGCTCATCATAGACTAGGAGAGAAAAGAAAGAGAAAGGAAGGAAAAGGACAAAAGAAACAAGGAGGGAGGGAGGGAAAGCAGGAAAGAGAGAAGGAAGGAAGGAAGGAAGGAAGAAGAAAGAAAAAGGAGAAAGGAGTGAGGGAGAAGGACAAAAAGAGAGAGAGAGAGAGAGGGAGGGAGGAGCAGCCAGCCCCAAAGAACAAGCCCGTTAAAGAAAGAAAAGAAGAAAAAAGAAAGAATCCAGAAAGATGGGAGTGAGAAGAGGTGGAAGAAAGGAAGAAAAGGAGGGAGAGGGAGAGGGAGAGAGAGAGAGAGAAGAAAGGAAGGGAAGGAAACAGAGGAAGAGAGAGAGAAAAGGAAGGAGTGAAAGAGAGAGAGATAAAAAGAAAAAAGGAGAGAAGGGCGAAAGAGAGAGGGAGAAGGAATAAAGGAAACAACAACAACAACAAAAGGTACTAGCGCCCGTTATTTTAACTTGCTTAAAATATATATATATATATATTCCAGATTTTTAAATTTAAATTGGATTTTTTTCCTTAAACCAATTTACTTATTTAAAAAGAACATAGGCCAGAGATATCATCATCATGAGTGTTAATCATAACTCCTAATTATATTCTGTGAACTTGTTGGTCCATTCACACATTATGTTCAACAAATGTACAATGAGTGTCCACACAGGTACAAATCTGTGCACAGGTACAGTCATTCAAATGTTACACAGGTACAGCATTATGCTTCCAATCTGTACTGTGCATTTGAAGGGCCCTGTATCCCGGTTTTAATTTTAAAATGAACCTAGGTACAGTAATTCACGGCAACAAGTGTATACTTCCACAGAATAGTGTCTGAATTGGGATAAAGAAGGCCAAGGAATGACTAGAGGATTTGGGGAGGATGGAATAGATCTGGGCAAGCAACAGGAACATGGAGGGAAACTTTTCCAAGTGTATCCTCCATTTTAGAAGAGAAACACCTATCATGGCTGCACGCTTAAAAAGAGACCTCACTTGGGAATATTTTAATGAAGTTTCTGTACATGTGGGTAAGTCCGGCATGTGTACAAAAATGCAAACAGTGCAACAAAGAAACACAAGATCTGGCTGCCCGAATTAAACAGCATTATGATCTCTGAATATGTATTACATCTCTGAACACGTATTAAGGTTATATTAGACAACAAGAATGTACTTTTACTAGAAAATGGTGATTTTAATTGTGATTTAAATCATTAAAATTGAGTTCATTGTGAAATTCATTGTGAAATGAATTAATATTGTGATTTAAATCATAGTAGCCCTGACTGCAACTATTCTATACAGTTTCCATGTCAAAGCCTTAATGAACCCGTGTGGGTTTATTCCCAAGTAACAGTTGTTGGCATAGGCCTGCAACCTAAGCATATATATCCCAGAAATGTTTATATATCAGACAGAGAGACAAAAGTCTTGCTTTTTAAAAAGTGTACATGTGCGTATTTCTGCAAAGAACGGAAACTAGTGGGCTTTGGTGGAAACTTCTCATCATCAGAACTTGTGCTAATAGCATCTTTTCTTGGGCTAAGTTTTAGAACTGTCAGTGGTACAAGTTAGCTCCAAGGATCTCTCTGGGGACACCACGATCACACAAACAGTGAGTCTTCAAAAACAAGGTGGTTCAGAGAGACACAGGCTATTCACCTGCCCCTTGCATTTATTCTGCCAGACTTTGTGTTGCTTTCTGTTCTCTTCATTTGGGCAGGCCTTCCACTTTCTGAAGGAAATCTTCTTCCCTCTCTAAAGCTTCCTTGACTTTATTTGTTAGCCATGATGGCAAAGTGTTGGGGACTTGTTCATAGGCCCTGGGTGGTGGGTTTTATTCATAGAGGAGACACTTGAACCCCGTTTCGGCCACTAAAGTTCCACAAAATGGCCACTGACATCTGTGTGGATGGGCCTTTCTGGGGTCTGAAACCTGTTCCTATTGGCCCAGGATGGCTAGGCATGTTTGTAGAGGGGTCACATGCCCACCTTCGGGGCATGCCTGGACATATTCTAGGGTAGGGGTGGAGGGTGGGGGCCAAACTTCTAGGGGTGAGGGTGTACCCCTACTTCTGACCCTTTCTGGTCATGTGGGTGTCTCCTCTGACCATTTCCTGTGAAGTAAGCCCTCCTTTGGACATTTCTGGTGACATAAGCACATTTTGACAGCTTCCATTACATCATTCCCCACACCACGTGCTTCTGTTTGTAAACAAAGTTTACATGAAGTTTGACAGAAGGTATGTACTACTCAGCTGTGTCCCTTCTCCTGCCCCAACTCATTTGTCTGGAACTCCAGGCTTGTTTTTACAAGTTGGCTAATTTCAAACCCAGTCCCAGTGCTCTGCTCTCTGCCTCTCTGTGCTCTGCTCTACCCTGCCTCACCTTAAACCAGTTCGGACAAGCAGTGTCTGACTATTCCTCTTGGTCTTCCATTTTCTTGTAAAAGGAAGCCAGAGAGGGATCCGAATCCTGCACTATCTGTACTGACCTCCGGTAGAATTAAAAGCATTTCCTGCTTATTATGAATGACAAAACAGGTTGCAAAGAGTTGTATTGAAAGTATTTTGTCTTTCTGGGGAGAATAAGTAGATTGGCTCTCCATCTTGGGATAAGAAGTACAGGAAGGCAGGCAGGAAGGCCCCAAGCATGTGCAAAGTGCATTTCCTTCACCACTGCCTCTGCACTGGGATTATGGTTCGTATTCAGAAGGGATGGCTTCCAGGCAGCTCTGAGCCCAAGAATCCCTGTTTTCTAAAACCAGTGCCTGGAAACAGGTACTGTTGAATACCCACAGAAACACAAACATATTGCACACATACCAAAACACACATGTACACACAAATATACACAGTGTGTGCATGTGTGCACAGGTGCATACTGTGTAAATGTATAGAAGTGAAAAGATGCAGCCCCTCTCTGTTGAGAAGGGCTTACTACTGAGCAAGCTTGCCCAGGATTGAAGCATCATTTCCTTCCCCCTTCCCCATCCTCTCTTGTCTGTCAGGCAGGGAGCGACTCCCTCACACTTCTTCAGAACTACTTCTCTCCATTGGCAATGCCTGCTGCCCATCCCCGACTGTCAGAATGCTGTCAGGAAAACTGCACTCGACTTCTCCAATAGATGGTCTTGACCCGTGTCTAGTGGACCGTTTATTTGATTCCAAAAAACCTACTGAGGTCATCCCAGATAAATTTAGCCTATTTATTGCCTATTTTACAATTCCCAGCTCACTCATTTCTCTCTCTCATCTCCTAGACCTGTTAAAACATAAAACAGAGCCATAATGCCTACGTTCATCCATTACATAAAACAGAGGGCTCCATGCATTATAATAATCTAAAATTTAATTCAATCCAACCCCATATCTTGTTTCTCAACATTTCTTATCCTAGTCTTGTTAGCCAGAAAACAATACTGCATCACGTTATGATACTACTTCCCAATGGTCTGTTAAATGTAATTCTAAATAGAACTGCTCAGAACAACTGGGATATGCTGTTTAAAAAGGACTTATATCTCTCTCCTGCAAAGTTTAATAAAACTGACAATTCAAGATAACATGGGCTGTTGACTCAACTTCCCCAGAACCACAAGGGCAGACATGCTCCTTATAGGGGATCTTACAGTATCTCCCCTCCTGGACAGCCGTTTCTAAGGCATTACACTGGGCCAGCGTCAGAGCCTTCTGGAAACTTGGCACTAATATTTTATTAAGGTATCTTGCTGGGCCAGACAGTCATGTATGATTACCTGAATAAGTGTCAACCCCTATCTGGCTCCTGTCCATCTGTTTCTCCATATCCATAATGTGTTGGCACAGACATGATCTTGCTCTCCCATAGCCCAAGACAACCAAAGCATCTCTAGAGAAGCCATAGTAGTTCAACCCCTTCTCCACATAGTATTTCCACCTAGACCTATATATATATCATTCAGCACTAAGGGTTGAACTACTATGGCTTCTCCAGCGATGCTTTTGTTGTCTTGGGCTATAGTTGAACTAGTCCTACTGGCTGAAAAATCAGCCAAAATTGAAATATTAGCAGCCAAGCACTTGCCTCCACCCAAATCCAGCCTGCTTCCAATCGTAGAAATGCATTAGAGGTCATGTAATACAGCTAGTATAATTATTTGATTAAAAGTGATTGTTTATATCATAGTTCTATAGCCTACATTGTAAGAGATTTTTGTCACCCCAAAACACCTGCAACCAGGAATAATTGAGAGCTCCAAGAATTCTCACATTAAAAGACTATGGGTCCTTTTTGATGGTACTGGCTGCTGAGAATCTCAAGACCCAAGAAGACACGAAAAGAAGTAGATATATATATAATTAATCAAAGCAAATTTATGTTTCTTACCAATTCAGTTAGACTGCAGTATATACATGCAATAAATTCATTTCCCTTCGCAGCAACTAAACTAAAAACCTAATTGACGTTCTGCAGATTTCTAAAGGTTTCACTTCACTCTTTTTGCCTGATCCCTGAGCTTACCCAGAGAGAAACAGATGTTTCCCTTTTCAAGGTCTTGGGTGTGTCGAGTTGGGCAGTCTCCTCTCTTCCCTCGGCCCCATCCACACTGGTCTGTCTCTCCTTTTTCCCTATTGCTCCAAATCAGGGTTCTAAATACCCATTATCTGCCCACGCATCTAATAATGATTGGACAAAGAAGGGGTCCTGACCATTCCTGACCCTCAGCCAACCTGTATTCATTTGACATTTAACCCTATTGACTAGGAAAGATGTCATCAACCAGGGGAGAAGTGAAACAACCCCTCCTCCCCTCCGAACGGGCCACCTGGGAAGGTGCATTCTTGATACGTGAACGAGAGCCACCGAAAAATGAGGAAGTGTGCCCAAGTCGACAGCCTGATATGACTGTTCTACATGGAAAAATATGCTAAGATAGAGGAGGGGGATGCTTGCTGAGATAAAGGAACTTGACATTTAGCACCAAATCTATGTCAAGGGTGAGGCAAGTTTTGATATAAAATCACATCAAATAATCAAACTCATGTCAAATATTCATCTAACACAGCATGGCTAACCTATCTATGCACATATTCAATACAAAATTGATCCAACTGGATCTTACAACATGTATAACCGAATGAAGTATTGATGTAGATGAGAGGAATTGCTCCTACTTCAAGGATTGTTAGGAAACCTAATAGAATGATTTACTTCTGGTTAAACAAATGACAAAAGGAACTCTGTGTGTGTGTCTGAAAGAGTGCATGAGTAAGCAAAGGATATACCAGCCCCCCAAAACATAATAAATGTTGGGAGATAAATGCAGATGACCCAAAAGGACCAGAAGAAAACTGGATAAAATGCCAAACACAGCAGAAAGGAGTTGCTTGGAAAACAAGGACTATGGTCGATAAGGACAGATGCAAACATGGAACAGCAAACAGCTTCAAAGGCAGGCAACCCTTTCTAAGTCAGGCATCAATAGAGGTTTTCTCTGAGAAGCACAGAAGATTGTGGGGCCTCCAGCTTCTCCCAACTTTCCCCATTAAAGACTGATCACCTTTAAGTGGGCCTGGTAAGTTTGCATGTGTGAGTGAATGAACTATAGTTTAGCTAATACTTAGGATGTAACAATAAACTGATGAACTAAATCCAGCTGGTGTCCGGGATCTGTTTTCTTTTTGGGACTTGTATTAGCCTGTCCGAAGTGGTACTCCTAATTAAAGGTGACCCCCTTAATAATTGGTCACAGAGACACCCCGGGGTAGTTGAAGCACACTTCTCAAAAACTTAAATTGGATTGCCTCCAGCCTGGCAAAGTTGGAATAAATACCTAGCTGCGCTCCATAAAGGAGCAAAGGCTGGACTTTGGCCAAAAAAAGTTTATTGAACTTCACGTGGACCACGCGGCACGTGGACTTTTAAAAGTAATAGAGGACCTATTCTTTTGCCTCCTGACAGAACTTCCGGGTTATTTTTGATGCTATATTCCCACCCGTCACCAAGTTAGGTTGGTAAAAAGTAACAGCTTTTCATGTGAAACAGGAAAACCAGGATATTATAGCTGTTACTGGGGCATTAGCAACTTCCTCCCTGCCCTCGCCATGGTAGTAGTGAAGACTTCCTTACATTTCTAACTCAGGTCAATGGTTTAGTTGGCATTTGTTGTATCTTCCCATTCCCTTCTCTCTCACCTTAATGAGTTCGTATTTAATTTCCAATAATATTTATCATTCTAAAAGGGACAGGCTTTATCTGAAATATTACAGAGGGCTAACATGTTTCTTTTTCTCTGGGAATCTCTGCTTTCTAAACATTTATGGAATACGTATACTGACTATAGAAATCATCCTTTTAAAGAAAACTTCATTTACACAAAATGCCAATTCAAATCTAACAGGGATAAATACTTTCTCTTAAAGTCATAAAGTGGGACTCTCTTGCTCAAATATCAGTTCAGAAGTACTGATACAAAATATATTTTAATACCAGAACAGCATGTCTTTCTCTAGTACCAGTAAATGACTTGCATCTTTACAAAAAGATGCAAAACCTTTTACAAAACCTTTTTTAAAAATTATTTTTAATAATACACACACACACACACACACATCTATATATCTATATCTATGCTTTTGGTTACCACTATTCAGCCTTATTAATGATTTCTTCACCTCATGAGGTGAGCTTCAGTGAGGGCCCCTCCCCTCAATTATCTGCTTGCTTATTAGGACAAAATGCAAATAAACTGGAAGCTCTCTTGCATGCAGTAATGGCATTTGTTAAAGCACAGTTCTGGATGTCTCATCTTGCCCAATAGTAGTTACGCCCCTGCTCACGGCCCCTAATCCTACGATGCCCCCATTTTTTGCCAATACGGCCAATGTCTTAAGGCGGCCGGGGTTGTGTGTGTGTTATTCTCAATTGGCAAATGATTGATCTGGCCTGTGCTTATTACATGATCTGGTCGCTGCACATATGTCACAACTTTGGTGGGTGGGTTAGCTGGATGGTGGGGGTAGTTCATAAAGGTAGAGGGCAAGAGGGACTGGGCTGCAATTGTGGATGTGGAAGAAGCTGGCCACTGGGCTCCAGTCAACCCCCAGCTGGGTAGCTGGGGGATGGGATTGATAGGTCCATACCCCTTCCAGCTGAGAAAGTGTGAAGCCTGCCTGACAAGGCTTGGTAACTGGAGGGTCAGTCCAGGGAGGTTAAAGCTGCCCTGACCCTGCTATCCATTTACCTGCACAATGCCTGTTTCCAGATGCTGCTAATTTTCTTAAAGTTGTGGCTGGGCACCTGCCTTGCGTCCAATTCCCAATACTTCTGTGTGTCGCCTCTTCCTTCATATCAACACAAGTGTGAGTACTGTAAGATATACCCCTCAGGGGATGGAGTGGCTCTAAGAAGAGCAGAAGGTTTCAAGTTCCCTCCCTGGCTTTTCCAAGACAGGGCTGAGAGAGATTCCTGCCTGCCAGGGCTGGACTGGGGGCACTTAGAGGGCAGTGGAATGTTTGTGGGGAGGGCACCGGGTTTTGAGCAGAATGGGTAATGAAGGGTGGGAGTATTCACTGCTGCTGAGTGCGGTGGGGCACAGGGGCGTCCTGGGTGTGGGGCGCATCAGCAATATGCCCTGTTGCCCTGTGGGCCAGTCCGAACCTGCTGCCTGCAACCTTGGAGAAGCCGCTGCCAGTCTGTGAAGACAATACTAAGCTAGATGGATCAATGGTCTGACTCAGTATATGGCAGCTTCCTATGTTCCTATGACCATATCACTCCTGATCCTTACCATGCACACATAGACAGTGTCAGTTGTTGCTGTTGTTGCTGTTGCTGTTGTTTGTAAAGAATGTTCCAATCAACCTTCCATTGAAAAAAAGGAAACAAGGAGATGAAGTATGGGGTGGAATTATTAAGCCTTCTTAGTAATGGCTGTCTCCAGCTGGCTGAAGTGACCATCTTGAACATAACTCTAATGGTTGTTTCTTCCACTATTGAAACGGTATGTGTCTAGGTCAGAAGCAGGATGTGTCTGAGCAACTGAGGCAAGGAGTGCTTTCTGTATTGTGGTTGCGGGCAGGATGCCCGGTGGCAAGCAGAAATATTTTCTGCATTAATTCACAGTCAAGAGGAAAGAGCAGAGGGGAAATAGCTTACAAGGTATATAGAAAACAGGGATTCTTGGGCTCAGAGCTGCCTGGAAGCCATCCCTTCTGAATACAAACCATAATCCAAAAGTGCAGGGGTAGTGGTCAAGGAATTGCACTTTGCACATGCTTGGGGCCTTCCTGCCTTCCTTCCTGTACTTCTTATCCCAAGATGGAGAGCCAATCTACTTATTCTCCCCAGAAAGACAAAATACTTTCAATACAACTCTTTGCAACCTGTTTTGTCATTCATAATAACCAGGAAATGCTTTTAATTCTACCGGAGGTCAGTACAGATAGTGCAGGATTCGGATCCCTCTCTGTCTTCTTTTTACAAGAAAATGGAAGACCAAGAGGAATAGTCAGACACTGCTTGTCCGAACTGGTTTAAGGTGAGGCAGGGCAGAGCAGAGCACAGAGAGGCAGAGAGCAGAGCACTGGGACTGGGTTTGAAATTAGCCAACTTGTAAAAACAAGCCTGGAGTTCCAGACAAATGAGTTGGGGCAGGAGAAGGGACACAGCTGAGTAGTACATACCTTCTGTCAAACTTCATGTAAACTTTGTTTACAAACAGAAGCACGTGGTGTGGGGAATGATGTAATGGAAGCTGTCAAAATGTGCTTATGTCACCAGAAATGTCCAAAGGAGGGCTTACTTCACAGGAAATGGTCAGAGGAGACACCCACATGACCAGAAAGGGTCAGAAGTAGGGGTACACCCTCACCCCTAGAAGTTTGGCCCCCACCCTCCACCCCTACCCTAGAATATGTCCAGGCATGCCCCGAAGGTGGGCATGTGACCCCTCTACAAACATGCCTAGCCATCCTGGGCCAATAGGAACAGGTTTCAGACCCCAGAAAGGCCCATCCACACAGATGTCAGTGGCCATTTTGTGGAACTTTAGTGGCCGAAACGGGGTTCAAGTGTCTCCTCTATGAATAAAACCCACCACCCAGGGCCTATGAACAAGTCCCCAACACTTTGCCATCATGGCTAACAAATAAAGTCAAGGAAGCTTTAGAGAGGGAAGAAGATTTCCTTCAGAAAGTGGAAGGCCTGCCCAAATGAAGAGAACAGAAAGCAACACAAAGTCTGGCAGAATAAATGCAAGGGGCAGGTGAATAGCCTGTGTCTCTCTGAACCACCTTGTTTTTGAAGACTCACTGTTTGTGTGATCGTGGTGTCCCCAGAGAGATCCTTGGAGCTAACTTGTACCACTGACAGTTCTAAAACTTAGCCCAAGAAAAGATGCTATTAGCACAAGTTCTGATGATGAGAAGTTTCCACCAAAGCCCACTAGTTTCCGTTCTTTGCAGAAATACGCACATGTACACTTTTTAAAAAGCAAGACTTTTGTCTCTCTGTCTGATATATAAACATTTCTGGGATATATATGCTTAGGTTGCAGGCCTATGCCAACAACTGTTACTTGGGAATAAACCCACACGGGTTCATTAAGGCTTTGACATGGAAACTGTATAGAATAGTTGCAGTCAGGGCTACTATGATTTAAATCACAATATTAATTCATTTCACAATGAATTTCACAATGAACTCAATTTTAATGATTTAAATCACAATTAAAATCACCATTTTCTAGTAAAAGTACATTCTTGTTGTCTAATATAACCTTAATACGTGTTCAGAGATGTAATACATATTCAGAGATCATAATGCTGTTTAATTCGGGCAGCCAGATCTTGTGTTTCTTTGTTGCACTGTTTGCATTTTTGTACACATGCCGGACTTACCCACATGTACAGAAACTTCATTAAAATATTCCCAAGTGAGGTCTCTTTTTAAGCGTGCAGCCATGATAGGTGTTTCTCTTCTAAAATGGAGGATACACTTGGAAAAGTTTCCCTCCATGTTCCTGTTGCTTGCCCAGATCTATTCCATCCTCCCCAAATCCTCTAGTCATTCCTTGGCCTTCTTTATCCCAATTCAGACACTATTCTGTGGAAGTATACACTTGTTGCCGTGAATTACTGTACCTAGGTTCATTTTAAAATTAAAACCGGGATACAGGGCCCTTCAAATGCACAGTACAGATTGGAAGCATAATGCTGTACCTGTGTAACATTTGAATGACTGTACCTGTGCACAGATTTGTACCTGTGTGGACACTCATTGTACATTTGTTGAACATAATGTGTGAATGGACCAACAAGTTCACAGAATATAATTAGGAGTTATGATTAACACTCATGATGATGATATCTCTGGCCTATGTTCTTTTTAAATAAGTAAATTGGTTTAAGGAAAAAAATCCAATTTAAATTTAAAAATCTGGAATATATATATATATATATTTTAAGCAAGTTAAAATAACGGGCGCTAGTACCTTTTGTTGTTGTTGTTGTTTCCTTTATTCCTTCTCCCTCTCTCTTTCGCCCTTCTCTCCTTTTTTCTTTTTATCTCTCTCTCTTTCACTCCTTCCTTTTCTCTCTCTCTTCCTCTGTTTCCTTCCCTTCCTTTCTTCTCTCTCTCTCTCTCCCTCTCCCTCTCCCTCCTTTTCTTCCTTTCTTCCACCTCTTCTCACTCCCATCTTTCTGGATTCTTTCTTTTTTCTTCTTTTCTTTCTTTAACGGGCTTGTTCTTTGGGGCTGGCTGCTCCTCCCTCCCTCTCTCTCTCTCTCTCTTTTTGTCCTTCTCCCTCACTCCTTTCTCCTTTTTCTTTCTTCTTCCTTCCTTCCTTCCTTCTCTCTTTCCTGCTTTCCCTCCCTCCCTCCTTGTTTCTTTTGTCCTTTTCCTTCCTTTCTCTTTCTTTTCTCTCCTAGTCTATGATGAGCTAGTTCTTGTATCCAGTACGCCTTGCTGAAGTCCAGAAAACTCCAGTTCTTATAAAGTGCATGCTTCTACTCTGTTCAAGAGGACTTCACTGTGATGACTGTTTAGCCTAAGACAGTGGCACTGCTGCAATACATGAACCCGTGAACTGCCTAGAATCAGACCAAAGGGTGGGTGATTTCTCTGGATTTGTCCTGAAATCGGGCAAACTAAGCAAACCTCCCACATTGGTGGCCATGGCTCCGCAGAAAGCGCCTGGCCAGCCCTCGCTTCGCCGTGACTGCCTGAGTAGGTGTAGCTGCTGAGGCTCAGCCCGTCCTGCCCTCAGCCTGACTGACACGCTCAGCAATGAGGGTGATGCCGGCGCTGAGCATCTGCCATGATCTCTCTCGCTGCCCAGACTGTCAATCAGGCTGAAGCGGGGCTGGGCTGAGCCCGAGCATTTCGTCAGCCAGTCAAGAGGAGGGAAGGCGGGAGAAGCTGCTGCCGGTCAGTTCTCCCCCTCCCCCTCCCCGAGGATTCGTGTCTCTTTAGTGTTTCATTTAACTTTTCTTGTTTGGTTTTCGGGCTGCTGCCGCCATTATGTGCTGGTTCTCGCTTCTGCTCCTCCTTCTGCCCTCCCCGGACCGCGCTTCTGCTCCTGCGGCCGTTTCTTCTTCATCAACATGGCCGCCCGTTTCTGGGCGGCCGTGTCTTTTTGGGCCGATCTGGGCATGCGCTCTGCGCATGCCGAGAACGGCCCAAAAAGGCACGGGCAGCACGGCCGCACAATGAAGGGTTTTATGGTATAGGATATATATATATATATATATATATATATATATATATATATATATATATATATATATGGTTTCTATCAACTGCAGCTGCAATTCTATGCAACATTTACTTTATCAGTTTTGTAAAATTAAGCCATGTAGAACACAGACATGACAGAGAATTTATGCTGAAGATCTCTCCTTTCAATACTCCTATCAGTCACCAAAGTTTAAAAAAACAAAATAACCAGCCAACAGCCAACAAAACAAAGCAAACCATACCTGGTAAAATTAAGGACTATAGAGAGAAGTGCAGTTACTTGAATATTTTGGACTTGCCTGGTTTCAAGCTGTGCCTGTTAGGTTGACTCATAAATAGAATGCAAGAATGTCAGAATACTTATAAATTAAAAAGAAGTATTTCTGTCTTAAAGACACATTTCAGACAGGATAGGTTTGAAATTGTCCAATTACAGTAGTAATTTCAGTTAAAATATCATGTATTTTTGTTTTTAAAAACCCACCCTCCCAAGAGGAGAGCGAGTAAGAGAAAGCTGAGGGAGCTAGCAACAGGCTTTCCTTAAAGTTTGCAGAACGAGGAAGAAAGGAGGTGGCTGTTTGTTATGAAAAGAACTCCCCAGAAGAAGTGTCAGTCCACCATATCCCCCTACCCTTTTTCTAGATCTCGGAAAGTTACTAAGATTTGCTAGTGGGATTTTAAAATGGGGGCGGAGGGAGAAAAAGAAAAGAGAAAAGCTCACACCAAAAGCTAGAGAGTCACCACAGTCCCACAAACTGCAAGGCCAGCAGCAGTAAAGTTGCGAGACAGAGGGGTGCATATGTTACTGAATTCAAAATGATGCCTGCAACTTATAGTTAGGTGGGTAACATGCAGGGGCGGAGCCACCATTGGGCCAACGGGTACAAAGAACCTGGGCCGCTCTCAATCAGGGGCCGCGCCTTGCGGCCCGACACCCACCCCTTGGCGTCTGATGTCAGACACGGGGGTACAGGTTCAGCTCCCGAGCGGGGGCCACGCAGCCCCTTCAGGAGCTAAACTAAGCCTCCGCTGCATTTGCAGTGCGGCCAGGAGCAGCTGTTCCCTACTAGGGAAGAGCTGCTCCCAGCTGCGCTGTGAAAGCAGCTCCAGCCTAAGTAGCTCCTGAAAGGGCCTTATGGGGTTCCTGAAAGGACCGCGTTCACAGCGCGGCTAGGAGCGGCTCTTCCCTAGCCTTAGTTTAGCTCCCAAAGGGGCCACACGGCCCCTTCGGGAGTTAAACTCCAACTCCTCAAGGCTCCGTTCAGGAGCCAGACCATGCCCCTCGCATCTGACGTCAGACATGGGCATAGGCGGAACTGGGGGGCAGGCAGGGCACGTGCCCTAGGCACCACTGAGGTGGGGGCACCATACCAGTTCCTGCCATCCCCACCCCACTGCCCACCTGCCCAGCCCCAGGGCCCCTCAGCCACTTGCCTCCAGCTCCGGCTGATCGGCAAAGAGTCCTAGGATCGGCAAGGCCTGCAAACTGCAGAGCTCTTCTCTCCCCGCCTCACAGCTGATCGGTGGGTGGGCGGGGCTTCCAGAGAGGCTTCCGAGTAGGCCTCCCTGAAGCCTGAACTTAGCAGGCCCAAAGGGAGGCAGGAAGCCAGGAAGGAGGCTGGCAGAGCTCCCTGCAGCAGACCCTCTGCCCAGACCATCCAGTACAGCCTTTGCCAGGTAGGCTGTGAATTCCTTTTTGTGGTCAACCCCCCCCCCACCACCAATATAGGGATCTGCTTGCCATAGGGCTTTTATATGGGGGGTGGGGCAAGACTGAGAAGTCTCTGAATATTTAATTTAAAACACTAAAAAATGTGCTGGCTTTAAAAACAAAAACTATCTAAAAAGGCCTATAAGTGGCTTGTTTCATGTCAGAAAATTTCAAAAACGTCTGGAAGAAATATTCATTCATTCATTCATTCATTCATAAATGCACTTATGTTCAAGTTGTTTTTCAACCCAGAAGGTCTGAGTGAGAACTGTGAAGCATGTGTGGTGCTTTTATTTTATTTTATTTTATTTTTCTTGTGTGTGAACTGCTCTCCAATAACTTGCAGGGACTTCAGAGTAAATCTGGCCAACATGTGAATGCAGCACCTCCATTCCAGAGGAGATGTGTGTGAAAGAGCTTTAAAAGCCTCGTGTGAAAAACCTCCTGGAATCAAACTTTACTGAATTTGTTCATAATTCTGAGAAAACAAACATAGTCTCACCCTGCATGGTTGAAAGTCTCCTTTGCTAATCTGCAGCGAGGGGGCCATTTTAATAATAGCGTTGCTGGTGTGTTCTAGGCATTAAAAGTAGCAAAAATATATAGTACTCAATGTATATCACTATATACTGTGAAGTGTGCATGTGTGTATTCAGTGAAATGTATTTCCAGGCAGCATACTTATTTTGAAATATCAGACGTCAATCCTTGGGGGCCTGGGGTGTGTGGAGGCCCTGGACTTTGAGGGGCTGGGGGCCCATTTTAAAATCTCATCTTGGCCCATTCCAACCTTGCTATGCCCCTGGCGGTCACTACACATGGGTTTCTGCACAACACCTGCACAGAAGAAACTTCCATGTAGAAAACGTGTCTCTTGTAAATTGACCTTGAATTTTCCATCCATGACTGGGATATCTGAGAGTTAAAGTCAATAATAAAAGAACAGCACACTGCTTGTGACAGGAAAGGGCAAATTACAATGATTTCTTAGTCTGGCAGGGGCTGGTTTTGGTCCTGGCATAACTTGGCTGTCTGCTCCTGTTGCAAATGCCTCTGTCTAGTGTGGCAAACTAATGTATCCTCCTTCCCCTTGGTGTCAAAGTAAGCACTGGTGTGGTGAATGCACATATACCCCATCATGAGCCAACAGTCATCATAAGACAAAGGCTGGCAGGAATCATTCACTGATTTATAGACCCCACCACCACCACCACCACCACCACCTTCTTCTTCCCCTATTTTGCTAGTGGCTATTTGGGCAGGTGATCCTCTAGGACAAAGTCATGTTTTTAAAAAAGAATGAGATGAGACAGAGAAAATGACACTTGGAATCCTTGCATAATAGCAATAGCAATAGCACTTACATTTATATACCGCTCTATAGCTGGAAGCTCTCTAAGCGGTTTACAATGATTTAGCATATTGCCCCCAACATTCTGGGTACTCATTTTACCGACCTCGGAAGGATGGAAGGCTGAGTCAACCTTGAGCCCCTGGTCAGGATTGAACTTGTAACCTTCTGGTTACAGGGCAGCAGTTTTACCACTGCGCCACCAGGGGCTCTTTAACAGTCAGGCATAACTCCTGACTGTTGTTCTAAATCTTTTATAGAGATGGCTCATGTTCTCAGGTTTTGATCAACAACCATGTCTAGATGGTACAGTGTTCCTTTTAACAGAGATTTCCAGATATTGCTGACTACAAGTCCCACCATTCCTGTTTGGACAGGGGCACAATTTCAGTGCTTGCCCTAGGCGCTATTTTCCCTAGTTACGCCTCTGGACGTGGGGTGTGGCTAGCCCCCCGTGTCTGACGTCAGATGCGGGGGCGGGGTTAGCAGGGCCCCTGCCGCCACCGCACACAGGCCACCAGCGGTCAGGCTCCACCACTGGTAACATGCCAAGTGCAGGTAGAGAGCTTTGGGGATTGTGCTCAATTTGCCCCTGCATCCCTGGAACTGTTATAAATGGATGACAGGCAATTTTACAGTACATTACCCTCTTCTGTAATGCTAGAAAGAACTAGTTCAGCCTTTACTACCCAGTTAGCAAGGCCCCGGGATCTTCCTGGGGAATGGGGAGTGGGACCTGTTGAGATACAGTGCCCACACAGCGGGGATACCGTTAGAGCAGATACCCCCCTCCTCTCTAATATGGGGGGTCTGGGTATTCACGTGAAGCCATTTTAGTGTGAGATTCTGCAGAGGTATCTGACTGAGAACCCATAGCAGGATTCAGCAACGAAGAAGTGCCTCTGTAGAAGGACCATGACGGGTAACCAACTGTTCATCAGCACCCCGCAGATGGGTTTGATAGAGACCCCTCTGTAGGATCATCAGCAGATGGTGTGGATGAGGTTTCTAAAGAATTATGTATTTGTTTGTTTGTTTGTTTGTTTGTTTATCAAATTTGTATACCACCCCAAACTTTTGTCTCTGGGCGGTTTACAATAACATAAAACCAGTTAAAAACATATACAAAAACTTAAAAACACTTTAGCAATTTAAAAATAACTAGTAATTCAAACCCAAAAATATTAGGAAGCTGAGAAAGCTTGGGCGAAAAGATGTGTTTTCAGGTGTTTTTTGAAAATTGCCAGAGATGGGGAGGCTCGTATCTCAGCAGGGAGCGCATTCCACAATCTCGGGGCAGCAACTGAGAAGGCTCGTCTCTGCCACCAAACGAGTTGGCGGTAACTGGAGATGGACCTCCTCAGATGACCTCAGTGGGCAGTGGGGCTTGTACTGAAGACGACGCTCACTTAAATACCCAGGGCCTAAGCCGTTTAGGGCTTTGTAAGTTATAACTAGCACTTTCGATTTTGTCCAGAAACCTATTGGCAGCCAGTGTAACTCCATCAGTAAAGGAGTAACATGGTCTCTCCGAGATGACCCAGAGACCAACCTGGCTGTCGCATTCTGAACCAACTGAAGTTTCCAGACTATGTACAAAGGCAGCCCCACGTAGAGGAGAGCTGGTCTTGTGGTAGAGGAGTGCTGGTCTTGTGGTAGCAAGCATGACTTGTCCCCATAGCTAAGCAGGGTCTGCCCTGGTTGCATATGAATGGGAGACTTGATGGGTGAGCACTGCAAGATATTCCCCTCAGGGGATGAAGCCGCTCTGGGAAGAGCAGAAGGTTTCAAGTTCCCCCCCTGGCTTCTCCAAGATAGGGCTGAGAGAGATTCCTGCCTGCAACCTTGGAGAAGCCGCTGCCAGTCTGTGAATACAATAATGAACTAGAAAGACGAATGGTCTGACTCAGTATATGGCAGCTTCCTATGTTCCTATGTTCCATCAACAGTTGAAAACCCATGTTTTTAAGATGATTTTTAGAAAGTTATTAATAAATATAAATTTTCCACATGCGCAAAAGATAGCATAGGGTATTTGTACAAAAGCACAACACAAAGCAATGCCATGTTTGTGAGTTCGTGTCTCACTTGGGGCACTAGTTTTAAAGTATTCAGAATAAAAAAACATGGAGGGTATTCACACGATTGTAGAAAATTGGGTTGCGAGCCTGGTGGTTCCTGAGCGGGTAACTTGCATGGATCTGTCTTCAACTTGGCCTTTAAGATCTCACAGCGGTGCATTCATTGCTGTCGTAATCGAGTCCATCCACCTTGCCTCTGGTCATCCTCTTCTTCTCTTTCCTTCAACTTTCCGCAGCATTATGGATTTCTCAAGGGAGCTGGGTCGTCGCATGATGTGTCCGAAGTATGATACTTTGAGCCTGGTCATTTGTGCCTCCAGTGAAAATTCTGGATGGATTTGTTCTATGATCCATTTGTTTGTTTGTTTTCCTGGCTGTCCATGGTATCTTCAAAAGTCTTCTCCAGTACCAAAGTTCAAAAGCGTCAATGCTTTTTCTATTTTGCTTTCCGCAGCATTATGGATTTCTCAAGGGAGCTGGGTCGTCGCATGATGTGTCCGAAGTATGATAGTTTGAGACTGGTCATTTGTGCCTCCAGTGAAAATTCTGGATGGATTTGTTCTATGATCCATTTGTTGTCTTTTTCTATTTTGCTTCTTCAAAGTCCAGTTTTCGCATCCATAGAGTGTCATGGGAAAAACCATGGTCCAAACGATTCTAATCTTTGTAGGAGTCGACATGTCACGGCATCTAAATATCCTTTCCAAGCCCTTCATTGCAATCCTATCAAGTGCTAGTCTGCGGCATATTTCTTGACTGATGGATCCTTTACTGTTGACAGTCAATCCTAAAAGGCAGAAGCTATCCACCACATCAATGTCTTCATTGTCAATTCTGAGGCTGTTTGCTGTACCCGTAGTAATTAGTTTAGTCTTCTTGTCATTTAGTCGTAGTCTCATTTTTTCACTGTGTTGCTCCTTGACTTTCATTACTAGAGCTTGCAGATCATCCTCATTCTTAGCTATCAGAGTGGTGTCATTAGCATAGCGGAGATTATTGATGTTTCTTCCTCCAACTTTAAAACCATGACTTCTTCCAATCCAGCTTCTCTCAGTATATGTTCAGCATCTAAATTGAATAAAGAGGGAGAAAGCAAACAGCCTTGTCTTACTCCTTTGCCGATCTGGAACCAGTCTGTTTCACTATGTTCCGTCTGGACTGTGGCTTCCTGTCTTGTGTACAGGTTTTTCATGAAAACAATGAGAGGTTCTGGGAAGCACCATTGTCCTAGGGATATTCCACAACTTGACATGGTTGACACAATTGAAGGCTTTTCTGTAGTCAGTAGAGCACATATTGACTTCTTCTAGGTATTCTTTGGCTTTCATAATATTCCAGAGTGCATCAGCAATGATGTCTCTTGATCCCCAGCCTTTTCTGAAACCAGCTTGAATATCCAGCATTTCTCTTCCCACCTAGGGCTCTAATCTGCTCTGGATGATCCTAAGCATCATTTTGCTAGCATGAGAAATTAAGGATATTGTGCGATGATTTGCGCAATCTGTTAAGTCTCCTTTCTTTGTTATGGGTATGTAGACTGACCCCTTCCAATCTGTTGGCCACTGAGTCATTCTCCAAATTTGCTGGCATAGTTTTTTGGTTAGAGCCTTGACTGTTTTTCCTTCTTTTGCCTGCCATATTTCTGTAGCTATTTCATCAATTCCTGTAGCCTTCTGACTTGGTAATGACCAGAGTGCTGATATAACTTCATCTTCCTGTACTAGAGGTTCTTGCAGATAGGGAATATCTTCTAGAGTATATTGGATGTTGACACCCCTGCTGTACAGATTCTCAGTATACTCCTTCCATCTCTGTTTGATCTTCTCAGAATCAGTTACTGTCTGTCCTTTGGCATCCCTTAACATATCAATTTGAGGTTGGAACCTCCCTCTGAGTTCAGAGATCTTTTGGAAAACTTGCCCATCTTCAAGGTCTTCACATATGTCATTGTAGTACTGCTCCTTGTCTCTTCTAACAGCTTTCTGAAATTCCCTATTAAGCTCCTTCCTGAGGCCTTTATCTTTCTTGACTTTTACTTCTCTCCTCTTATTGGCAATTTCCACTGTCTGTTCTGACATCCATTTTGCTTTCTTCTGTTTCTTGGTCTTTGGCAGTCTCTTTTCACATTCATCCTTAACAACTTCTTTGATTTCATTCCACAGTTCCTCTGATTCCCTATCAATGAGGCTCAAAACTTCAAAGCGGTTCCTGATGTTCTCCTTGATAATGGTGGGTACATGCTCAAGATCATATTGTGGAAGCTGGATAGCTTTGTTTTTACACTTTAGCTTGACTTGGAACTTGCACATGAGCAGTTCATGATCTGTTCCACAGTCGGCCCCCGGCCATGTCTTTGCTGCTATAACTGCTCTTCCACCTCCTTGCACCAATAATGTAATCAGTTTGATTTCTATGTACTCCGTCTGGTGATGTCCATGGGTATAGGTGCCGCTTTGGTTGTTTGAAGAATGTGTTTGCAACAAAGAGATCATTGGCTTGGCAGAAACTAACAAGTCATTCTGCTGCTTTGTTTCTGATTCTTAGGCCTTATAGGCTGACTGTGTTTTCCTCCTTACCTTTTCCAACTTTGGCCTTCCAGTCTCCAACCACCAGCATCACATCTTGCTTGCATGTTCTGTCAATTTCAGACTGGACTTGAGCATAAAACTCTTCAACTTCCTCTTCTTCTGTATCAGTTGTTGGGTCAAAGACTTGAAGAACTGTCATGTTAAAGGGTTGTCCATGAAATCTAATTGATATTAGGTGGTCACTGACTGCATTGTACCCAAGTACTGTCATTGCTATATCCTCCTATGAAAGCAACACCGTTCCTTCTTTGTTTCTCGTGTCCTGAGTAGTAAATTGTATGGTTTCCTGACTGAAAGTGTCCCATTCCAGTCCATTTTAATTCACTGATGCCCAAGATGATTCATTGCATCTTTCACTATGTTGAGCTTTCTGATATTCTTGCTTCTTACATCCCACATTCCCATTGTAATTCTGTCCTTGCAGCTTCGGATTTTCTTTTCCCGCACAACATCATCAGCCACTAGACTGATAATGTCTAAAGGCTTTAGTCTAACTGTGTCATAAACACCATTTGTACTCTGAGAGATCTTCTGCTCTTCCTCAGTAGCATGTTGAGTACCATCCAACTTAAGGGGCCCATCATCCGGCACTACATCGACAATCATTCCATTTTGTCTATCCATGTGGTTTTCTTGGTAAAATAAAGGAGTGGTTTACCATTGCCTTCTCCCACGCAGTATGAACTGATGCCTTTGTTGTTGTCACTGAAGTGATCATCTGCCTAAATCCAACACAGGGTTGTGGAAGCTCTCTTTACCTGAGCATTCCATGCCCCAGACTTTATATCTCAACACTTTCAAATATACAAGTTCAGTTTTTAACCTTGTCTAACTAGCTGTGTGTAGTGCAGTCATCGAATCCTCACCAACTGCAGACTACCACCCCACTCAATTCTCCAATACCTGAATATGCTATTTATTGGTAAATAAATATGCTATTTTACTGGTGAAGGTGAAGATACCCAGAGCAAAGCTCATGTGGAGGAGCAGTGCTGAGTACATGAACCTACATTTGAACCTACAAAAATGGGGGTGGGGGGCACTAGGGATTAAGGCTTTCATGGTCTTACATGAAATTGTGATTTAAATCATAGCAGCCCTGACTGCAACCATTCCATACCGTCTCCATGCCAAAGCCTTAATGAACTCCTGGGGGCAGGGGCATAGCAAGGTTGGAGTGGACCCAGAGACAAGATTTTAAAATGGGCCCCTCGCTGCTATACACACAAACACACACTTTACAATATATAGTGCACTCACACTCACATTCCCAGTATGAATACAGTGAATGTTTATATAGTTATATAGTTCATTGTCAGAACTATGATCTTTAAAAGACACTTTAAAAAACAAACACTTATGAGCACATGCAGGTGCGCACACCTCAGAGGGAACACTGGTGCTGAAGGCCACTAGCTTGGATGGCTTTAAAAGGGGCTTAGACAAATTCATGGAGGACAGGGCTATCCATGGCTACTGGTCTGAGGGCTTTAGAGCACCTCCAGCCTCAGAGGCAGTGGTGGTGCACGGAGGTAAATTTGGAGCCTGGACCTAAAGGCCTTCGGAGGGCCCTCACCGGAGGCCCGCCACCACCGCCACCATGACACAGGCCGTATTTTAAACTTGTGGGTTCTTGAGGGCGCAAACAGCAACTGAACTCACAAGAACGTAATAAGGTTAAACGTGTATATTGTTGCAAATAAGCATTAGCAGAAACATTTCAAGACAAAATGTAACATATTCCCATCCCATGTATTTCTCTACGCACTCCCCCCTCTGTCCCTAAAGGATCCAAAATTCAAACAACCGAATTTGCAAGAATGTAAGGATGTAAAAAAGAAGGCAATCTTAAACAGCAAGGAAAGGGCAACTGAACGATGAAGTCTACATAACTGGAGTTGCTCACATTTATCTCTATTTCTTGTCTCTTGTTTGGGTTAAACTACACATAACATGCTGCTGTTGCTTGTAACTTTGCCACAATGTCCTCCCATCCCCCAATGAAATTAGCGATATAGGAGCCTGCAGTCTTGAGTGAAAGACTAGCAGGTAGAGAAGAAAAGTGTCACTCTTTTTTCCTAGTGGGGATTTCCCCCTGCTGTTATTTTGAGTATTTCCAGTGAAAATAAACACAAGAAGAGAGATTTAATAGAGGCCCAGACTATTCTTCCTGAATCAGTGGGGCAGGGGCGGGTGGGCTGGGAAGCTGGCAGCTACAGGCACATATGCATGGGCTTGTTTGATGACTTTCTATGCCATTTTCAGTCAGATGTTCCTCAAAGCATTTTACGGCATTCAAAAGTAGACCGAGAAACAACTCAAATGACAATAGAATCAAAAGGCAACGAACCAGTCCCCTGAAAATAGCCCAAACACTGCTGCTCTACTCCAACTCCAGTGTGCAGAGAAGTGGCACATTTAATTCCCCTTGTCACCCCCCACAGCAAAGTGCACTGACCCCCCCACTCAAATCCCATGGAGGCTGGCTGAGAACAGTTTGCAAAAGGAGGCTTGTGCAGCCAAAGCTAGTTTGCGCAAGACTGCAAGAGAAGCTGAGATTCAGAGGGAGGCAGGAAACCAAGGAGGGGGCTGGAAAGAGCTCAGAGGGGTTGCAAGAAGATCAGGCAATAACCGTTTCCCAGGGGGACTGTAGGAAAGCTGCACTTGTAATTGCTACCTTAAAAAGGTGAGGCAGGGAACCAAGTCCCCACCTTTTCTTAAGGTGGTTTCCAAAGATGATCACCACCTCCTCCTCCTCCTTTTATCTCGTTGTTGCCTCTTCTTCTCCTCATAGCAGACAAAAAGACTCCCCAGCAAAAAAAAATCCCGGGGGGGGGGCTGCAAATGACTCCCATCCGGAAGGGATTGCAAAAGGAAACTCACGCCATGCAAGCTAGGAGACAGCCACTTCGCAGCAGCCAGTAGCATTGCAGGAGAAGTTGGGAGTCAAGGGGAAACCGTGTCTGCCTCTTCTTAAACAAGTTTCTCCCAAAGATGGCCTGACCAACAGCTGTTTTTGCCGGCTTGCTGCCTCTTCTCAGTTAACAGCGTTTAGCACCCCCAACCCCAAAGGGGGGGGGGCTGGAAAGAGCTCAGAGGGGTTGCAAGAAGATCGGGCAATAAGGATTTTCCAGGGGGGCTGTAGGAAAGCTGCACTTGTAATTGCTACCTTTAAAACAAAAAACAAAAAACCCAACCCTCAGGCTTCATTAACTGTTGCTGAGCCCTCTGGTCACAATTTAGCACCCACCCTCACAGTCACAACACAACATGGCAACAAAACCAGAAGGATTTTGCTCCAGCAAAATGGAGTGTTTTGCTCTAGCAAAATGGAGAACAGCAGAAAGAAAGGAAAGAAAGGGAAGCATCCAATGAGAAAGTTTCCACTGTAAACTTTCTTTAGGGGCATTTATACAATCATCTCAGAGGAGATCAATTAACAAAACAAAACAAAACAAAACAAAACCCTGCCGCAACAGAGGCTTCCAAATGAGGGAGAAAGAGGGTTCGGGTCACCCGCCCCGCCAGAGAAGCCAGCTAACCGTTTCCTCAACCCTTTCCCTCCCCCCACCTCCTGGGGTATACAACTTTTTTTAAAAAAAGAAAAACAACAACAAACACACACACATGCAAGCGAGAGCAAGAGTGTTTTCAACACCCTGCCAGGAGGATAAAACAGAGTGGGTTTGTTTGCCCCCCCCCCCGCACTACACCCTCCCTCAGCTTGCTTGCTTAGCACGCTGGTGACATTTTAAAAGACTCAGAACCAAGTCTAGACCTCGGGCTATTTAGTTTAGAAAAAAAATAACTGTGGGGAGACATGACAGAGGTCTACAAAATCATGCATGGTGTGGAGCAAGTGATAGAGGGAAATTCTTCTGCCTCTCACATAACACTAGAACACTAGTTCTGAATATTTAATTTAATTGTTGTTTTACGATGTTTTTAATTGTTAATTATTGTTTTATGTTTTATAATTTTTGTTTCAATGATTAATGATTTTAATGGTGTTTTAATGTAAACCGCCCTGAGCCTTTTGGTAGGGCGGTATAAAAGTTTTAATAATAAATAAATAAATAGAAATAGAACCAGGGGTGGTCCCATGAAATTGATTGCCGGGAAATCTAGGACCAACAAAGAGAAGTACTTTTTCACACAACACATAATTAACTTGCAGAATTCTCTGCCACGAGATGTGGTGACAGCCAACAACCTGGATGGCTTTAAGAGGGGTTTGGATAACTTCATGCTCTATCATGGCTACTAGTCGGAGGACTATAGACCACCTCCAGCCTCAAAGGCAGGATGCCTCTGAGTTCCAGTTGCAGGGGAGTAACAGCAGGAGAGAGGACATGCCCTCAGCTCCTGCCTGTGTGGCTTCCAGGGGCATTTGGTGGGCCACTGTGTGAAACAGGATGCTAGACTAGCTGGGCCTTCTTGGGCCTGATCCAGCAGGGCTGTTCTTATGTTCTTATGTTCAGTGAAAGAGTTAAGGGCATGATAGTTAGGAGGAAAACTCTGTGGTGTCCCCCCTTCCCTTGATGCCCTAAGCATGTGCTTGTTTTGCCTTATGGTTAATCCAGGGCTGGTCTGCTGGTATCTGTCAGGGTGGCCGTGGCTATGGGGCATGGCTATGGGGGTTGTCATGGAGAGTACCTGCACTTCTGAATTTGCAACCATACATACCCCTGACAACAGAGAAAGAATAATTATTGGGCAATTCCCTTTCAGCGAGGTGCAGAGAGTAGAAGCCCATAAAGCAGGAGGCTCCCTTCTCCTTTGAAACTCAGAGGAGATCGGCAACTACAGAGCAGTTTGGGACCAAGTTTTGGAAGGGACATCGGATGGGAAAGGAAACCGAACATCTCAAGAGCCGGGCAAGGAATTCTACCGGACTGGTGTATTGCTAGGGGAAGGGAGCAATGGTGCTGCAGTTGCACGGAGTTCTTCAGGCAGGAGAAACTCTTTGAACCCGAAACTGACCCATTCCAAGGGGAGGGAGGGCAGGGCAACCCGCTTTTTATCTGCCTCCCCCAAGGTTCTTGCAAACAAATCTTTCTAAGATTTTGCAAACAAAAACTTTAAACAAATCGGCCACATACATTGCAATGTAATGGAGAGTAAGGAACTAAGGTGGTAAAACCCGCCTGCTACTTTTTTAGCAGTTTCCACCCCTGCAAAGAAAAAGGAAGAAAAGCCACCTCAGGCTTTTAGGCTGGCTAAGGGCCAGATTTGGCAGACCAGCTGCGGCAGGCTTCGGGCTGGAATTGGGAAGAGAGCTCTTCCCTGCCTTAAGGGCAGCCCTCATATCTTCGCCAGCTGGTTCGAAAGAGAGTCCCGGCGCTCAAAAAGGTTTCCACCACGCTCCAGTTTCTCCGAACAGCCTTCGCTCGGCAAGAGCTCCTTGTTCTGGCGTCTTTTCAGCCGCTTGTGAGAAGCAGCGCAGGAAGGGTGCCCAAAAGGCTCCCCGCCAGGATTCCTCGCGGGGTGGGGGGTGGGTTGTCCAGCAGCACCCCAATCCCCCTTTTCCTACGGCGATCATCTCCCTAAAAGGCAGCCCCACTGAGGCTAGAGGCGGTGCAAGGTGATGGGCAGGTCTGTTCCCCCCGAGGTCATCCCCCTTGTCTTTGGGTTTACCACGCACTAGCTGTTGGGTCTGAAGATACTAAACTGCTTGGTATCTGGAAGTAATAAGATCCCTTTCTCCCTCGTGGTGTCAGTGTGTGTGAGTGATTTCTCTCTGTGTGTGATTTCTGAATGTATGGGGTTTTCCCCCCCTCCCGGCGCCCCACGGTTGAGTTGGTCTCTGTGTGCCTTTCTCGGAAAGAGATTTTCTTTTCTCTGCTTTGGTAATGAAATTTCCTTCCGCCCCCTGACATGTAAAACAGCTAGTATAATTATTTGATTAAAAGTGATTATCCATGTTGAGTATGCAGGAAGAAACTGAGTCTTTGGAAAAGCCATAGACTGGTATGGTGTTGAGTTGGCAGGAAAGATAGTAGGGGATTCGATATATGAGGAATTGTCACAGCAGAAATTTATAGGAGATTGGCACGCCAGCCAAGGTGTCTCTGCCCTGAGAGCAGAGGAAGAGGAATCCTGTAAGTCAGGGTTTTGAGGTCAGTTCAGAGTTGAACTGCAAACTGGATTCTGCAAGAGGCAGAGGCAGCACTTGCCACTGAGGAATGTTTGCAACAAAGAGTGTTGCCAGTATTGGAGTCAGACAGATCAGCTAAGTTTCGTGAATACACCCAACAATTTGGTGACAGGAATTCCAGATGATAGACTGGCAGGAATCCAGAAATTTGGAAAAAGACCAATTGGCCCAGGCCCAATCACAAAAGGAGGTTGGTAAGGTGGTAGGGGTTCAGTTGGATACCCCTGCAGAAAGCAGCTATTTGAGAAATACAAAAGTGCAGGCAGAACCTCTCAGACATAGCAGTAGTCAGATTATGCTTTGCCCAAGATAATTGTGTCAGAAAAATGAAGCCACTAAATTGGGGAACGAACCTGGAAGATCCATTCCAGAGATTTTTTGAGGAAGTAACCGTATTGTAAATAAAAAACCCATTGATCCAGGAGGAACTGAGTAAGGCACACTCCTGCTGCAGGACATTTGGGCACATTTTGCAAAGCCAGAGATCACAGGAGCCAAGTTAGTCCAACAGAAAATTGTGCTAATAGCTTTATTACATACAGCCCTAAAAGATGTCTTAGGAGTCCTGGGAAAGTTAGTAGATAAAAGTATGAGAAATGTAACAGGGGTTTTTATGTGGAATGAATTCAAATGGAAGGAGAAACAGTATGTGGAAAGGAAGGAAACTTGGCAAGTTTAAGAAAAGACTGGGAGAGAGAGAGAGAGATTGCTTCATATGAAGAGCAGAATGTGTAAGGTTTTATCGTTTAAGTGTGTGTTTTGTCTTGGTGTTGTTATTGTCATTTGTTCTGTCCTGACAAAAAAGGGAAAAGGGGGGAAACCAGATCTGGGGAAAAAAAAAAAGATATAGCTTCTATGAAGTGTTAAGTGCAAAGAAAGAGTTAAAATGGTCTCAGAGAGACAGAGGGAAAGGCAGTTGAGGAGAAAAAAAGCCTGTAGAATTTAGTTGTCTGCTCATAGGCTGATACCCTGTGCTAAGACTTCAGCGTGCTTGTGGGCAAACACGGGCACCTTTTGCCTTGCACACCACATGCAGTTTATAATGGGTAGTTGTTTATTCTATTGACTCCTGAATACAGGTTTTAGACACATTTAAGGTGTATCTGATTTTGAAAAATTGGAAAGAAAAGGGATCTTTGACCACCATGATTCTTCTTATTGTAGCTAAATGTAAAAGGTGTAGTTCCTGTGCTCTAACCATGGTATGTGAGTCTTGGGGAGAGTAGGAGTCTTTTCCTCTCCCCCCATGTTTCAATAAAACTCTTTTGCGAACCTAGCAAAACTTCTAGTTAGATATCAGCTAGTCAGAGGAAGAGCTAGTTGAGAACTCCAGTTTGCAACCTATTCTAATTCATTGAACTTTCATCAAGATATTTAAAGCATATTTTACCATTACGATTAAAAGTAAGATAACTAGTTGCTGAAAATAGTTTAATACTGTGCAGTGTATGTTTATGGCAGCTTTCTGTAAACACTCAGGATTTTTGTTTGCAACTTTTTGTATGGGGTAGTTTCTTTGGAAGCACTTTCATGAGGAAGCAAAAGGGAGCTTTTATGTTCTGAAGATGGCTAATACTTTGGTCATATACTGAATAATTCTTCTGTAAACGATTGTGCTTCTTTTAAAGTTGAAATAGGGTGAATTAACCCTTGAACAGTCTACAAGTAGAACCAGGAATTCTGGATTAGCAATGTTAATGCATAAAGATGTTGCATATCTCAGTGTTTATTCATAGTAGTAGCAGAAAATTAGAAAAGGATTCTAAGGTCCCAATGTTGTAACTCAGTTGAACCCTTTTAAATTGATCTCTTGTTTATTTTGGGTTTTGGTATTGTCTTATTTGTGATGATGTCATCAGTCTGTTCAGTTATTGATAAAGTAATGAGAAAGAGGGAGTCTCTATAAAAGCCAAGGCATATGGATACCCTGCAAAGAGAATGAATTCCCCCCAGATCAATTGTGTGATCTGTGCGCATGAGAAACCTTGTGATTTATTTTTCAGGTGAACCCGGGAAAGATGATCCTGCTTTGTTTTATATTATGCATGATAAGAACACAATGCTCAGCAAATTGGTGGCTTCGATATGTTCATGCTCTATTTGAAATACATGGACAAGAGGCAACATAGGTGATTCATAATATATATTTGCCTCTTGTCCATGTATTTCAAATAGAGCGTCCATGTATTTCAAATACGGGTGACCCCCTTAAATATTGATCACACCCAGCCCCTGCCTCTGCCCTCTCTCTGCCTAATGCGCGTGTGTGGAGGGGCAAAGGAGGAATTCAAGCTTCGATATGGACAGACTTTGAACGGAGAATGGGGGGGGGGGCGGTGGTGTGCGCTCAAGTTCTATGCACATGCCACCATCCACCCGCCTGATTGATTCTCCATTCAGAGTCTATCCATATGGAAGCTTGAATTCCTCCTTTGCCTCTCCACACACGCCAATCTGCCCACACTACTGCCCAAGATGGAGAAGTGCCGGAGAGGTGCTGGGCGGCGGCGGCTGCTACTGCAACTGGAGGGGTGCTGCTGCTGCTGCTGCTTCTCTCCTCCTGCTGCCTGCATGGCAAGTGCCGGTGCCCGGTGGAGAAGAGCTGAGCCGGCGGCAGCTGTTCTTGCTACTGCCGCTGCTGCTGGTGTTCCTTCCCGCCCTGCAGCTGCGGGGCTGCCGCTACCCCACCCCGGGCAGGCTCTCCCTTTCCCCCGCGCTCTTCTCCAGAGCCCAGGCTAGGGCAGCAAGGTGGGGGAAGAAGCGACAGTGACTCCTGCCCAAGGAGATGTGGTGGTGTCAGAAGCCGAGGGGGCGGGTGGGGGGAAAGCTGGATGCCCCCCCCCTCAATGTGAACAGCCAGCACAGGCAGCGTCTGTCTAAGCGGGAAGTTTTTGTGTGTGCTGTGCCTGGCGCGCTGCCACCACATGGAGAAGCTGGGATCCAGTGGGGGTTGAGTCGGGAGCAGGGCAGGCTGTCTGTACTTTGTCCCAAAAGTCTTGGGAACAAACGACGTCCCTCTGCGAACACAGCCGGGGAGCACTGCACAGACCCTGCCGGTTTGATCGCTGCTCTCTCCAGCCCCTGGGATCTCTCTGGGAGATCTTGTTGCTGTGCCTGCTGAGCCAGCCAGCAGCTGTCCTTTCATGCCCGCCGTGAGCACCATTTGTCCTTCTTGTTCTCCTCTGCCCAACTCATTCCTGGAATGGGCACAGACAGATTTCCTCTTGCACCAGGTTAGTTGGGGAAGGGAGTGGGGGGGAAGGGGAGGGGCGGGCTGTTCTCCTCAGCCACAGTTTGCCTGCTGCTGCCAGGCACCAGCCCAACGCACCATAGAGGGGGAGGGGGGTTTCCAGACCAGTTGTATTTCTTGTCACCAGTTTCCCTTTTTGCTCATTCAAGTCTTTCCTCCTCCCCTATAATCTAAGCACGTTTTAACTGAAAAAGTTCAGGGAGGGGGAGATGGGGGGATGTGGAACCTTGCAAGGCACCAGCCCAACGCAGCACAGAAGGGGGAAGTTCCAAGGTTCCACCTCCCCCCCCCCAACCTTTTCACTATGTAACGCATGCTAATTTAATTCTGTGCCATCATCAAAGTGGATTAGCTGCTTCAGCCCATCAGGAAAGTCTAAACCTCCACCAATTTAATTAACCAGACTGAAAATCAGATGAACAGTGAATAAAACTATCATTAGGAGCAATTAGTGATTATTTAAGCATGGTGCTGCCAAACAGTTTGTAAATAAAACTAGTAGCCCTTGAAAAAAAATAGCTGGAATTAATTGTAGGTTGGGGCAGGGGGAGAAAGTATATACTTCTAAACATTTAGAAGATCAAGTGAGTCCTTTTATGTTCACTTAAAAAAATTGCAAGTGCAAAAGGGGAAATTTGCTTACAATTATGAATTATGATTCCATGTGGTTTCTTCTATGTGACATGGAAGAAACCACATGGAATCATAATTCATAATTGTAAGCAATTTTACTTTGAGTTGCTTGCATAGAAATAGGAACAGCTTAGTAAAAGCTAATCATGCTGGATGAGAAAGATGAGTTACATGCTTGGATGGAGAGAGTGCAGTCAGTGTGTGTGTGCTGGGATGCAGGAATGGATCAACCTCTCAATCCCACCCACCCCTCTACTATTTGTTGAGTAAAAATAACAACTGAATAATGAACTATATTTCTTACCAAACACAAAAGTTAAAATGCGATTATCCATATATTTGAATCTACTCACACAGGCAGACTGCAGGTTAAACAGGTCAGCTCAACATTACCATCACATAGCAAAATGTTTTTGTGAAAGCAACTCCACATGACATTTTCAAGGGCATAATAACCTGTATTACATTGTCAAGTTGTTTTGTTTCATGAGACACATTAATTGTGTTAATGTTGGGTCAGCTCCTGGAAACACATGTGCTTCAAATGTGGTCAAATCAACCCCCAGTTATTCAAAATATTAAGTCTATAACTGAAACAAAGAGTTAAAAAATACTGATGAACTACAGTTAAATCCAAATGTTTAACGGTTCATGATCACACACAGTATGGTTTAGAGAAAATAAGAACATACCACATCTCCTTTTTCTTTTCTCTACAAACAGCAGCAACACATGAAAACAAGTTTTCTGAAAGATGGGTGTCAGATGTGGGGGGGGGGGGATTTCGGTGCTTGCCCGAGGCGCCATTTTCCCTAGTTAAGCCTCTGGGTGTGTGTGCATGGGTGATGGAGCCTCAATAAAGACGTGCCTCTGCTCAACCCTGACTCTGAAGGTGTCCCTCTCTCTAAGTGGCCATGCCGCTGCTCTTGCCTCTCCCGATCTCGGTGCCACAGTCACTTTCGCTTTCCCCATCGCCTTGCCCCATTGCCTCACCTCAGAGGGAGGGGGGCTGCCTTTCAGAGAGACGAGCTTGCCTTCAGCAAGGGAGGATTGGGGTGCTGCTGGACGACACCCCCCCCCCACACACACACACACAACCTGGCAGAAGAGAAATCCGGGCTCGGGCATCTCTCCAGGCTGCTCTGTTGCTCACAAGTGGCTGAAATAAAGACAGCGGAGGCAAAGAGCCCTTGCCGAGCGAAGGCTGTTCGGAAAACGTGGAGTTGGAACCTTTTCTGAGCACTGGGGCTCTGTCTAGAGCCGGTGTGCCTCTGCTCATCCCCCCCCCCCCTTTATTTCTCCTGGGTACCTTTCAGGATTAAGTCCAAGGTCACCTTCCCTCTAGTTGGTTCCGACACCAAATGTTCCCATTTCCTGGGCTGATTTTGTAACCTGTTGCTGAGCTTTTAACAAAACAATTTGTTTGAAGACCACCATTTTAAAGCACTCCCACAAACAGAACCAAATACAAAATGAAGAATGACATGGCAGACTTTTGCCAGCACCAGCTGGTCACCGTAATAGTATCCCCCTGCTTTTAAAACGGCCCCCTTCATTATCGTGTGGCCCTGAATTGCAGCTTGGTTAGCTGAAAGACATTCATTACTTACTAGGTGTCTTTCCCCTTTAAATGTCTTTTCAGCCGCAGCACCCGAAAGATAAGCGGAAGCAAGCAGCAGCAGCCACGCTTGGAGACAGAGTCAGGGATCCACGTTTAGCAGAACTGTTTCTTTATTGAGGATCTCCCACGCGTGCACTAGACGCCCTCCAGCGGCAGTAGCAGGAGATGAAGCGACCCGATGGAGGGCCGCATCATGTGCCTTGCGATGGTGGGGAGGCATCGCCTCGCCTCCTCCCTGTGAAGCTGCAGCCACCGCTGGCACCAGTCCACGCTAGATGACAACCGGCGGCCGGTGTTGTGACGATCCTAAGCGTGCCAGCAGCGAGGGGGATCCTGGAATAGCCACTTCCGATCCGATCCACCTTCTCCCGAGGATCTTCTGACGTTTCTTTCATTTCCTTCTGTTCACAAGGGTCCTCAATTAAAATCAGTAGAACTACCAACAACTTGAATAGTTTAAAACTATTTAGAAACAAACTATATAAAGCAATTCAATAGGCCTGGAAGGGCGGACACTTCCCACCCCCAAAAAGTAGTTTTAAGGGTTTCCTGAAGGCGGACGAGGTTGGACGAGGTTGCCACCAAGGTTAACGGGACAACGGGAACCGTCCCCATAATAATTCTTCGAGAACTCTGATGAGCCACCTGACCATCTCAAAGAGAGCTGATCCACCAGAGGAGGCAGCGGTTGACCGCCCCACCGGGAAAACATTCACAACAAGATGATCAATCATATTAATTGTCACCATCGGTTCTCCCGTTTCTCTCGGCATTGATGCTTCAGCTACTGCTCCAACTCCATCTGCTGGTGGTGGTGGTGGTCTTGGTGGTGTTGGTTGTCTTCGCATGGCGGACAGGTCGAGGAGGTGATTAATTGTCGCCGTCATCGGTCCTCTCGGTCCTCTGGGCACTGCCGCAGCTCCATCTGCTGCTGCTGCTCCTGCTGGTGTTGGTGGTGGTAGATTTCCGTTCCCTCGCATTGCGGGCAGGTCGAGGCGGGTGACGGGCCCGTCTTCGTGTGCTTGCGAGGGAGGAGTAGCCACCCATGCATCAGAGCTCGCAGTGGGAGGACGGCCCACAGGTGTCATTTTAAAAAGCCTTCTCGCCAGCGGTCCTGAGCCGTCGGCTGCAGCCGTCACCTTATAAAACCTTTGCCCCGCCCAGAAAGGAGACAGAAAGTTTCCCGCCCAAGCTAAAAGACTGCCACTAAGAGCGAAAGAAAAACCGCACTTTCTGGCTTGTGCGTGTGTCACCACGTTTCTTTCGAATTTCTTTTCTGTCCCTCTTGAACAGAGTGCACATTTCTTCCTCAAGGGCTCGATTTCAATCCTCTTGCTGGTGCGGACTGTGCTGCTGCCCAAGAAATGGTGTCAAACAGGGGGTTGTGGTGGGGGTTGTGCTGGGGATCGGTCAGAAAACGCCTCATCCTCAGATCCTGAGAAATAAAGCTGAACTTTTCCCGTATCCTGTCTTTCCCACATTCTGAAGCACTCTTTTAATTTATTTCTATGTCTCTCAATTTATTTCCTTCAGCAGAGTAAATATTTTCTCCACAAGTGCAAAAAGATCCGATCTCACTCCACCTCCTGCTGATGATCCTATTGCTGCCTAGTCGGACTCCACCCTCATGAATAATTCAATCTAGATCCATACTCACATGACTGCCAAACCAAATTTCAGTCTCCTTTCGAAAAATAAAGTCTTCACTTGTAGCGATTCCCACTCACATTACTGCCAACCATGTTTCGGTTTCCTTTCAATTTTCACGTGAGGACCGAACTGTTCGAAATGAGACAGAAAACTGGAGACAGAGGCGTAAATAGGAAAAACGGCGCCTGGGGCAAGCACTGAAATCGCGCCACCCCCCCACCCGCCGCCCCACAACATAATCTGACTGAAACAAATGTGTTTTTTCCTCACAACAACCCTGTGAAGTTGGCTTGTATCTCAAACATCAGAATTATGATGCAACTAGTATTTTTAAGCCCGTTATGATAACGGGCGCTAGCTTTCTATCCCGTCTTTTCTGTCTCTCTCTCTCTCTTTCTGTCTCTTCCCCCCCCCCTTGTCCCCTCTCTCTTTTTGTTTTTTGTTTTGTTGTTGTTCTCTGTTTTTGTTCTTCCTTATTTTGCTTTTACTTTTTTGGGGGGGGTGGTGGATGAATAACGGCCAAAATGGCCCATGAGAAGGTGGCCGCCCCCGCCTATCGCCCTCCCGCGCACCCAGCTGCCGGAGCCCACCTTACCCGCTCCAGCCCGAAAGAGAAGAGAGGAACTCGGAAACAGAGCTATTCTCTGTGTTAAGCTGCTGCCTATACTGTCGCAATGGACGCAATAGGCGTCCTTTGCGTCCATAGCGGCAGTTTGAGCAGTGACTTAGCACAGAGAGGAGCTCTGCTCGTGAGCTCCTCTCTTTTCCCTCGGGCTGGAGCGGGTAAGGTGGTCTTCAACAGCTGGGAGAGCGATAAGCGGGGGCGGCGAACTTCTCATGGGCCATTTTGGCCCTTAATCTTTTTTGGGGGGGAGTGGGGAAGGTGATTTTGGGCAGCTGGGAGGGCGGGTGAGCAGGCGGCGGCGGCGGCTGTGAGCGGGTGGGAGCCTCGTTGGCGGCTTCGCCGCCACCTCGCCCAGCTTCATTTTGGGCAGCTGGGAGGGCGGGTGAGCAGGCGGCGGCGGCGGCTGTGAGCGGGCGGGGGCCTCGTTGGCGGCTTTGCCGCCACCTCGCCCAGCTTCCCCCGTCTCGGTCTTCCCCCGCCGCCATTGCCCTCGCCTTTTTCAGGGCGGCTGCTTCTGGTTGCCTCGGCCTCCTCTCGCCGTGCCGCAGCTCCGCACAACCGCCGCCGCCTCAGCCACTTTCCCCCGCCGCCACACACCGGCTAATGGCCACCCGTGGCTGTGGGACAATGGTGTCTGAGGTCCTGTGTCGCTTTGCGCAGGCCCAGAACAGCCCAGGGAGGCAGGGACGCAGATCCCCAATGTTCCAAAGCCACGGCCACTCACTTAGCCTTTTATTATATATAAGGATGAATGTTACATACTACATTACACTTAGGTTTTTCCTCCCAATAACCCTGTGAGGTTGGCTGGTATCTCAAACATCAGAATTATGATGCAATGAATGATGATATACATACTAAATTACACTTAGGTTTTTCCTCCCAATAACCCTGTGAAGTTGGCTTGTATCTCAAACATCAGAATTATGATGCAATGAATGATGATATACATACTACATTACACTTAGGTTTTTCCTCACAACAACTCTGTGAAGTTGGCTCGTAGCACAAATATCAGAATTATGATGCAATGAATTTTACATACTACATTACACCTAGGTTTTTCCTCACAACAACCCTGTGAAGTTGGCTGGTATCTCAAACATCAGAATTATGATGCAATGAATGATGATATACATACTAAATTACACTTAGGTTTTTCCTCACAACAACCCTGTGAAGTTGGCTGGTATCTCAAACATCAGAATTATGATGCATTGAATGTTACATAATACATTACACCTAGGTTTTTCCTCACAACAACCCTGTGAGGTTGGCTTGTATCTCAAAGATCAGAATCATGATGCAATGAATGATGACATACATACTACATTACACTTAGGATTTTCCTCACAACAACCCTGTGAAGTTGGCTGGTATCTCAAACATCAGAATTATGATGCAAGGAATGATGATATATATACTTCATTACACTTAGGTTTTTCCTCACAACAACCCCGTGAAGTTGGCTGGTATCTCAAACATCAGAATTATGATGCAATGAATGATGATATACATACTAAATTACACTTAGGTTTTTCCTCACAACAACCCTGTGAAGTTGGCTGGTATGTCAAACATCAGAATTATGATGCAATGAATGTTACATACTACATTACACCTAGGTTTTTCCTCACAACAACCCTGTGAAATTGGCTTGTATCTCAAACATCAGAATTATGAGGCAATGAATGATGGTATACATACTTCATTACACTTAGGTTTTTCCTGACAACAACCCTGTGAAGTTGGCTGGTATCTCAAACATCAGAATTATGATGCAATGTATGATGATATACATACTACATTACGCTTAGGTTTTTCCTCACAACAACCCTGTGAAGTTGGCTGGTATCTCAAACATCAGAATTATGATGCAATGAATGTCACATACTACATTACACCTAGGTTTTCCCTCACAACAAACCTGTGAAGTTGGGTTTTATCTCAAACATCAGAATTATGATACAATGAATGATGGTATACATACTTCATTACACTTAGGTTTTTCCTCACAACAACCCTGTGAAATTGGCTGGTATCTCAAACATCAGAATTATGATGCAATGAATGATGATATACATACTACATTACACTTAGGATTTTCCTCACAACAACCCTGTGAAGTTGGCTGGTATCTCAAACATCAGAATCATGATGCAATGAATGTCACATACTACATTACACCTGGGTTTTTCCTCACAACAACCCTGTGAAGTTGGCTGGTATCTCAAACAACAGAATTATGATGCAATGAATGATGATATACATACTATATTACACTTAGGTTTTTCCTCACAACAACCCTGTGAAGTTTGCTGGTATCTGAAACATCAGAATTATGATGCAATGAATGTTACAGAATACATTTCACCTAGGTTTTTCCTCACAACAACCCTGTGAAGTTGGCTGGTATCTCAAACATCAGAATTATGATGCAATGAATGTTAAATACTACATTACAACTAGGTCTTTCCTCACAACAACCCTTTGAAGTTGGCTGGTAGCTCAAATATCAGAATTATGATGCAATGAATGTCACATACTACATTACACCTAGTTTTTTCCTCACAAAAACCCTGTGAAGTTGGCTTGTATCTCAAAGATCAGAATCATGATGCAATGAATGATGATATACATACTACATTACACTTAGGATTTTCCTCACAACAACTCTGTGAAGTTGGCTGGTATCTCAAACATCAGAATTATGATGCAATGAATGATGATATACATACTACATTACACTTAGGATTTTCCTCACAACAACCCTGTGAAGTTTGCTCGTATCTCAAACATCAGAATTATGATGCAATGAATGTCACATACTACATTACACCTGGGTTTTTCTTCACAACAACCCTGTGAAGTTGGGTTGTATCTCAAACAACAGAATCATGATGCAATGAATGATGATATACATACTACATTACACTTAGGATTTTCCTCACAACAACACTGTGAAGTTGGCTGGTATCTCAAACATCAGAATCATGATGCAATGTATGATGATATACATACTACATTACACTTAGGTTTTTCCTCACAACAACCCTGTGAAGTTGGCTGGTATCTCAAACATCAGAATTATGATGCAATGTATGATGATATACATACTACATTACACTTAGGTTTTTCCTCACAACAACCCTGTGAAGTTGGCTGGTATCTCAAACATCAGAATTATGATGCAATGTATGATGATATACATACTACATTACACTTAGGTTTTTCCTCACAACAACCCTGTGAAGTTGGCTGGTATCTCAAACATCAGAATTATGATGCAATGTATGATGATATACATACTACATTACACTTAGGTTTTTCCTCACAACAACCCTGTGAAGTTGGCTGGTATCTCAAACATCAGAATTATGATGCAATGTATGATGATATACATACTACATTACACTTAGGTTTTTCCTCACAACAACCCTGTGAAGTTGGCTGGTATCTCAAACATCAGAATTATGATGCAATGTATGATGATATACATACTACATTACACTTAGGTTTTTCCTCACAACAACCCTGTGAAGTTGGCTGGTATCTCAAACATCAGAATTATGATGCAATGAATGTCACATACTACATTACACCTAGGTTTTCCCTCACAACAAACCTGTGAAGTTGGGTTTTATCTCAAACATCAGAATTATGATACAATGAATGATGGTATACATACTTCATTACACTTAGGTTTTTCCTCACAACAACCCTGTGAAATTGGCTGGTATCTCAAACATCAGAATTATGATGCAATGAATGATGATATACATACTACATTACACTTAGGATTTTCCTCACAACAACCCTGTGAAGTTGGCTGGTATCTCAAACATCAGAATCATGATGCAATGAATGTCACATACTACATTACACCTGGGTTTTTCCTCACAACAACCCTGTGAAGTTGGCTGGTATCTCAAACAACAGAATTATGATGCAATGAATGATGATATACATACTATATTACACTTAGGTTTTTCCTCACAACAACCCTGTGAAGTTTGCTGGTATATCAAACATCAGAATTATGATGCAATGAATGTTACAGAATACATTTCACCTAGGTTTTTCCTCACAACAACCCTGTGAAGTTGGCTGGTATCTCAAACATCAGAATTATGATGCAATGAATGTTAAATACTACATTACAACTAGGTCTTTCCTCACAACAACCCTTTGAAGTTGGCTGGTAGCTCAAATATCAGAATTATGATGCAATGAATGTCACATACTACATTACACCTAGTTTTTTCCTCACAAAAACCCTGTGAAGTTGGCTTGTATCTCAAAGATCAGAATCATGATGCAATGAATGATGATATACATACTACATTACACTTAGGATTTTCCTCACAACAACTCTGTGAAGTTGGCTGGTATCTCAAACATCAGAATTATGATGCAATGAATGATGATATACATACTACATTACACTTAGGATTTTCCTCACAACAACCCTGTGAAGTTTGCTCGTATCTCAAACATCAGAATTATGATGCAATGAATGTCACATACTACATTACACCTGGGTTTTTCTTCACAACAACCCTGTGAAGTTGGGTTGTATCTCAAACAACAGAATCATGATGCAATGAATGATGATATACATACTACATTACACTTAGGATTTTCCTCACAACAACCCTGTGAAGTTGGCTGGTATCTCAAACATCAGAATTATGATGCAATGTATGATGATATACATACTACATTACACTTAGGTTTTTCCTCACAACAACCCTGTGAAGTTGGCTGGTATCTCAAACATCAGAATTATGATGCAATGTATGATGATATACATACTACATTACACTTAGGTTTTTCCTCACAACAACCCTGTGAAGTTGGCTGGTATCTCAAACATCAGAATTATGATGCAATGTATGATGATATACATACTACATTACACTTAGGTTTTTCCTCACAACAACCCTGTGAAGTTGGCTGGTATCTCAAACATCAGAATTATGATGCAATGTATGATGATATACATACTACATTACACTTAGGTTTTTCCTCACAACAACCCTGTGAAGTTGGCTGGTATCTCAAACATCAGAATTATGATGCAATGTATGATGATATACATACTACATTACACTTAGGTTTTTCCTCACAACAACCCTGTGAAGTTGGCTGGTATCTCAAACATCAGAATTATGATGCAATGAATGTTACATACTACATAACACCTAGGTTTTTCCTCACAAGAACCCTGTGAAGTTGGCTTGTATCTCAAAGATCAGAATCATGATGCAATGAATGATGATATACATACTACATTACACTTAGGATTTTCCTCACAACAACCCTGTGAAGTTTGCTCGTATCTCAAACATCAGAATTATGATGCAATGAATGTCACATACTACATTACACCTGGGTTTTTCCTCACAACAACCCTGTGAAGTTGGGTTGTATCTCAAAGATCAGAATCATGATGAAATGAATGATGATATACATACTACATTACACTTAGGATTTTCCTCACAACAACCCTGTGAAGATGGCTGGTATCTCAAACAACAGAATTATGATGCAATGAATGATGATATACATACTACATTACACTTACGTTTGTCCTCACAAAAACCTTGTGAAGATGGTTGTTATTGATGCAATGAATGTTATATACTACATTACACTTAGGATTTTCCTCACAACAACCCTGTGAAGTTGGCTGGTATCTCAAACATCAGAATTATGATGCAATGTATGATGATATACATACTACATTACACTTAGGTTTTTCCTCACAACAACCCTGTGAAGTTGGCTGGTATCTCAAACATCAGAATTATGATGCAATGTATGATGATATACATACTACATTACACTTAGGTTTTTCCTCACAACAACCCTGTGAAGTTGGCTTGTATCTCAAAGATCAGAATCATGATGCAATGTATGATGATATACATACTACATTACACTTAGGTTTTTCCTCACAACAACCCTGTGAAGTTGGCTGGTATCTCAAACATCAGAATTATGATGCAATGTATGATGATATACATACTACATTACACTTAGGTTTTTCCTCACAACAACCCTGTGAAGTTGGCTGGTATCTCAAACATCAGAATTATGATGCAAGGTATGATGATATACATACTACATTACACTTAGGTTTTTCCTCACAACAACCCTGTGAAGTTGGCTGGTATCTCAAACATCAGAATTATGATGCAATGTATGATGATATACATACTACATTACACTTAGGTTTTTCCTCACAACAACCCTGTGAAGTTGGCTGGTATCTCAAACATCAGAATTATGATGCAATGAATGTTACATACTACATAACACTTAGGTTTTTCCTCACAACAACCCTGTGAAGTTGGCTTGTATCTCAAACATCAGAATTATGATGCAATGTATGATGATATACATACTACATTACACTTAGGTTTTTCCTCACAACAACCCTGTGAAGTTGGCTGGTATCTCAAACATCAGAATTATGATGCAATGAATGATGATAAACATACTACATTACACTTAGGTTTTTCCTCACAACAACCCTGTGAAGTTGGCTGGTATCTCAAACATCAGAATTATGATGCAATGAATGATGATATATATACTTCATTACACTTAGGTTTTTCCTCAAAACAACCCTGTGAAGTTGGGGGGGGATCTCAAACATCAGAATTATGATGCAATGAATGATAATATACATACTACATGAAACTTAGGTTTTTCCTCACAACAACCCTGTGAAGTTGGCTGGTATCTCAAACATCAGAATTATGATGCAATGAATGTTACATAATACATTACACCTAGGTTTTTCCTCACAACAACCATGTGAAATTGGCTTGTATCTCAAAGATCAGAATCATGATGCAATGAATGATGATATACATACTACATTACACTTAGGATTTTCCTCACAACAACCCTGTGAAGTTGGCTGGTATCTCAAACATCAGAATTATGATGCAATGAATGTCACATACTACATAACACCTGGGTTTATCCTCACAACAACCCTGTGAAGTTGGGTTGTATCTCAAAGATCAGAATCATGATGCAATGAATGATGATATACATACTACATTACACTTAGGATTTTCCTCACAACAACCCTGTGAAGATGGCTGGTATCTCAAACAACAGAATTATGATGCAATGAATGATGATATACATACTACATTACACTTACGTTTGTCCTCACAACAACCTTGTGAAGATGGTTGTTATTGATGCAATGAATGTTATATACTACATTACACTTAGGATTTTCCTCACAACAACCCTGTGAAGTTGGCTGGTATCTCAAACATCAGAATTATGATGCAATGAATGATGAAAAACATACTACATTACAATTAGGTTTTTCCTCACAACAAACCTATGATGTTGGCTGGTATCTCAAACATCAGAATTATGATGCAATGAATGATGATATACATACTACATGAAACTTAGGTTTTTCCTCACAACAACCCTGTGAAGTTGGCTGGTATCTCAAACATCAGAATTATGATGCAATGAATGTTACATAATAAATTACACCTAGGTTTTTCCTCACAACAACCCTGTGAAGTTGGCTTGTATCTCAAAGATCAGAATCATGATGCAATGAATGATGATATACATACTACATTACACTTAGGATTTTCCTCACAACAACCCTGTGAAGTTTGCTCGTATCTCAAACATCAGAATTATGATGCAATGAATGTCACATACTACATTACACCTGGGTTTTTCTTCACAACAACCCTGTGAAGTTGGGTTGTATCTCAAACAACAGAATTATGATGCAATGAATGATGATATACATACTACATTACACTTACGTTTGTCCTCACAACAACCTTGTGAAGATGGCTGTTATTGATGCAATGAATGTTATATACTACATTACACTTAGGATTTTCCTCACAACAACCCTGTGAAGTTGGCTGGTATCTCAAACATCAGAATTATGATGCAATGAATGATGATATATATACTTCATTACACTTAGGTTTTTCCTCAAAACAACCCTGTGAAGTTGGGGGGGATCTCAAACATCAGAATTATGATGCAATGAATGATAATATACATACTACATGAAACTTAGGTTTTTCCTCACAACAACCCTGTGAAGTTGGCTGGTATCTCAAACATCAGAATTATGATGCAATGAATGATGATATACATACTAAATTACACTTAGGTTTTTCCTCACAACAACCCTGTGAAGTTGGCTTGTGTCTCAAACATCAGAATTATGATGCAATGAAAGATGATAAACATACTACATTGCAACTAGGTTTTTCCTCACAACTAACCTGTGAAGTTGGCTGGTATCTCGAACATCAGAATTATGATGCAATGAATGATGATATACATACTACATTACACTTAGGTTTTTCCTCACAACAACCCTGTGAAGTTGGCTGGTATCTCAAACATCAGAATTATGATGCAATGAATGTTACATACTACATTAAACCTAGGTTTTTCCTCACAACAACCCTGTGAAATTGGCTTGTATCTCAAACATCAGAATTATGATGCAATGAATGATGGTATACATACTTCATTACACTTAGGTTTTTCCTCACAACAACCCTGTGAAGTTGGCTGGTATCTCAAACATCAGAATTATGATGCAACGTATGATGATATACATACTACATTACACTTAGGTTTTTCCTCACAACAACCCTGTGAAATTGGCTGGTATCTCAAACATCAGAATTATGATGCAATGAATGATGATAAACATACAACATTACAATTAGGTTTTTCCTCACAACAAACCTATGATGTTGGCTGGTATCTCAAACATCAGAATTATGATGCAATGAATGATGATATACATACTACATTACAGTTACGTTTGTCCTCACAACAACCTTGTGAAGATGGCTGTTATTGATGCAATGAATGTTACATACTACATTACATTTAGGTTTTTCCTCACAACAACCCTGTGAAGTTGGCTTGTATCTCAAACATCAGAATTATGATGCAATGAATGATGATATACATACTAAATTACACTTAGGTTTTTCCTCACAACAACCCTGTGAAGTTGGCTGGTATCTCAAACATCAGAATTATGATGCAATGAATGTTACATACTACATTACACCTAGGTTTTTCCTCACAAGAACCCTGTGAAGTTGGCTTGTATCTCAAACATCAGAATTATGATGCAATGAATGATGATATACATACTACATTACAATTAGGTTTTTCCTAACAACAAACCTATGATGTTGACTGGTATCTCAAACATCAGAATTATGATGCAATGAATGTCACATACTACAATACACCTAGTTTTTTCCTCACAAAAACCCTGTGAAGTTGGCTTGTATCTCAAAGATCAGAATCATGATGCAATGAATGATGATATACATACTACATTACACTTAGGATTTTCCTCACAACAACCCTGTGAAGTTGGCTCGTATCTCAAACATCAGAATTATGATGCAACGTATGATGATATACATACTACATTACACTTAGGTTTTTCCTCACAACAACCCTGTGAAATTGGCTGGTATCTCAAACATCAGAATTATGATGCAATGAATGTTACATACTACATTACACCTAGGTTTTTCCTCACAAGAACCCTGTGAAGTTGGCTTGTATCTCAAACATCAGAATTATGATGCAATGAATGATGATATACATACTACATTACGCTTAGGTTTTTCCTCACAACAACCCTGTGAAGTTGGCTGGTATCTCAAACATCAGAATTATGATGCAATGAATGTTACATAATACATTACACCTAGGTTTTTCCTATCAACAACCCTGTGAAGTTGGCTTGTATCTCAAAGATCAGAATCATGATGCAATGAATGATGATATACATATTACATTACACTTAGGGTTTTCCTCACAACAACCCTGTGAAGTTGGCTGGTATCTCAAACATCAGAATAATGATGCAATGAATGTCACATACTACATTACACCTGGGTTTTTCCTCACAACAACCCTGTGAAGTTGGGTTGTATCTCAAACATCAGAATTATGATGCAATGAATGATGATATACATACTACATTACACTTAGGATTTTCCTCACAACAACCCTGTGAAGTTGGCTGGTATCTCAAACAATAGAATTATGATGCAATGAATGATGATATACATACTACATTACAGTTACGTTTGTCCTCACAACAACCTTGTGAAGATGGCTGTTATTGATGCAATGAATGTTACATACTACATTACACTTAGGTTTTTCCTCACAACAACCCTGTGAAGTTGGCTTGTATCTCAAACATCAGAATTATGATGCAATGAATGATGATATACATACTAAATTACACTTAGGTTTTTCCTCACAACAACCCTGTGAAGTTGGCTGTATGTCAAACATCAGAATTATGATGCAATGAATGTTACATACTACATTAAACCTAGGTTTTTCTTCACAACAACCCTGTGAAATTGGCTTGTATCTCAAACATCAGAATTATGATGCAATGAATGATGGTATACATACTTCATTACACTTAGGTTTTTCCTCACAACAACCCTGTGAAATTGGCTTGTATCTCAAACATCAGAATTATGATGCAATGAATGATGGTATACATACTTCATTACACTTAGGTTTTTCCTCACAACAACCCTATGATGTTGGCTGGTATCTCAAACATCAAAATTATGATGCAATGAATGTTACATACTACATTACACCTAGGTTTTTCCTCACAAGAACCCTGTGAAGTTGGCTTGTATCTCAAACATCAGAATTATGATGCAATGAATGATGATATACATACTACATTACGCTTAGGTTTTTCCTCACAACTACCCTGTGAAGTTGGCTGGTATCTCAAACATCAGAATTATGATGCAATGAATGTTACATAATACATTACACCTAGGTTTTTCCTATCAACAACCCTGTGAAGTTGGCTTGTATCTCAAAGATCAGAATCATGATGCAATGAATGATGATATACATACTACATTACAGTTACGTTTGTCCTCACAACAACCTTGTGAAGATGGCTGTTATTGATGCAATGAATGTTACATACTACATTACACTTAGGTTTTTCCTCACAAAACCCCTGTGATGTTGGCTGGTATCTCAAACATCAGAATTATGACGCAATGAATGATGATATACATACTACATTACACTTAGGATTTTCCTCACAACAACCCTGTAAAGCTGGCTCGTATCTCAAACATCAGAATTATGATGCAATGAATGTCACATACTACATTACACCTAGTTTTTTCCTCACAAAAACCCTGTGAAGTTGGCTTGTATCTCAAACATCAGAATTATGATGCAATGAATGATGATATACATACTACATTACACTTAGGATTTTCCTCACAACAACCCTGTAAAGTTGGCTCGTATCTCAAACATCAGAATTATGATGCAATGAAAGATGGTATACATACTACATTACACTAAGGTTTTTCCTCACAACAACCCTGTGAAGTTGGCTGGTATCTCATACATCAGAATTATGATGCAATGAATGATGATATACATACTACATTACACTTAGGTTTTTCCTCAGAACAACCCTGTGTAGTTGGCTGGTCTCTCAAACATCAGAATTATGATGCAATGAATGTTACATACTACATTACACTTCGGTTTTTCCTCACAACAACCCTGTGAAGTTGGCTTGTATCTCAAACATCAGAATTATGATGCAATGAATGATGATATACATACTACATTACACTTAGGTTTTTCCTCACAACAACCCTGTGAAGTTGGCTGGTATCTCAAACATCAGAATTATGATGCAATGAATGTTACATACTACATTAAACCTAGGTTTTTCCTCACAACAACCCTGTGAAATTGGCTTGTATCTCAAACATCAGAATTATGATGCAATGAATGATGGTATACATACTTCATTATACTTAGGTTTTTCCTCACAACAACCCTGTGAAGTTGGCTGGTATCTCAAACATCAGAATTATGATGCAACGTATGATGATATACATACTACATTACACTTAGGTTTTTCCTCACAACAACCCTGTGAAATTGGCTGGTATCTCAAACATCAGAATTATGATGCAATGAATGATGATAAACATACAACATTACAATTAGGTTTTTCCTCACAACAAACCTATGATGTTGGCTGGTATCTCAAACATCAGAATTATGATGCAATGAATGTTACATACAACATTACACCTAGGTTTTTCCTCACAAAAACCCTGTGAAGTTGGCTTGTATCTCAAAGATCAGAATCATGATGCAATGAATGATGATATACATACTACATTACACTTAGGTTTTTCCTCACAACAACCCTGTGAAGTTGGCTGGTATCTCAAACATCAGAATTATGATGCAAGGAATGATGATATATATACTTCATTACACTTAAGTTTTTCCTCAAAACAACCCTGTGAAGTTGGGGGGATCTCAAACATCAGAATTATGATGCAATGAATGATAATATACATACTACATAAAACTTAGGTTTTTCCTCACAACAACCCTGTGAAGTTGGCTGGTATCTCAAACATTAGAATTATGATGCAATGAATGATGATATATTTACTTCATTACACTTAGGTTTTTACTCACAACACCCCTGTGAACTTGGCTGGTATCTCAAACATCAGAATTATGATGCAATGAATGATGATATACATACTACATTGCACCTAGGTTTTTCCTCACAACTACCCGGTGAAGTTGGTTGGTATCTCAAACATCAGAATTATGATGCAATGAATGATGATATACATACCACATTACACTTAGGTTTTTCCTCACAACAACCCTGTGAGGTTGGCTGGTATCTCAAACATCAGAATTATGATGCAATGAATGATGGTATACATACTTCATTACACTTAGGTTTTTCCTCACAACAACCCTGTGAAGTTGGCTGGTATCTCAAACATCAGAATTATGATGCAACGTATGATGATATACATACTACATTACGCTTAGGTTTTTCCTCACAACAACCCTGTGAAGTTGGCTGGTATGTCAAACATCAGAATTATGATGCAATGAATGAAGATAAACATACAACATTACAATTAGGTTTTTCCTCACAACAAACCTATGATGTTGGCTGGTATCTCAAACATCAGAATTATGATGCAATGAATGATGATAAACATACAACATTACGCTTAGGTTTTTCCTCACAACAACCCTGTGAAGTTGGCTGGTATCTCAAACAACAGAATTATGATGCAATGAATGATGATATACATACTACATTACAGTTACGTTTGTCCTCACAACAACCTTGTGAAGATGGCTGTTATTGACGCAATGAATGTTACATACTACATTACACTTAGGGTTTTCCTCACAAGAAACCTATGATGTTGGCTGGTATCTCAAACATCAGAATTATGATGCAATGAATGTCACATACTACATTACACCTAGTTTTTTCCTCACAAAAACCCTGTGAAGTTGGCTGCTATCTCAAAGATCAGAATCATGATGCAATAAATGATGATATACATACTACATTACACTTAGGATTTTCCTCACAACAACCCTGTGAAGTTGGCTGGTATCTCAAACATCAGAATTATGATGCAATGAATGATGATAAACATACTACATTACAATTAGGTTTTTCCTCACAAGAAACTTATGATGTTGGCTGGTATCTCAAACATCAGAATTATGATGCAATGAATGTCAAATACTACATTAAACCTAGTTTTTTCCTCACAAAAACCCTGTGAAGTTGGCTTATATCTCAAAGATCAGAATCATGATGCAATAAATGATGATATACATACTACATTACACTTAGGATTTTCCTCACAACAACCCTGTGAAGTTGGCTGGTATCTCAAACATCAGAATTATGATGCAATGAAAGATGGTATACATACTACATTACACTTAGGTTTTTCCTCACAACAACCCTGTGAAGTTGGCTGGTATCTCAAACATCTGAATTATGATGCAATGAATGATGATATACATACTACATTACACTTAGGTTCTTCCTCAGAACAACCCTGTGTAGTTGGCTGGTATCTCAAACGTCAGAATTATTATGCAATGAATGTTACATACTACATTACACCTAGGTTTTTCCTCACAACAACCCTGTGAAGTTGGCTGGTATCTCAAACATCAGAATTATAATGCAATGAATGATGATATACATACTACATTACACTTAGGTTTTTCCTCCCAATAACCCTGTGAAGTTGGCTGGTCTCTCAAACATCAGAATTATGATGCAAGGAATGATGATATACATACTAAATTACACTTAGGTTTTTCCTCACAACAACCCTGTGAAGTTGGCTTGTATCTCAAACATCAGAATTATGATGCAATGAATGATGATATACATACTACATTAGGCTTAGGTTTTACCTCACAACAACCCTGTGAAGTTGGCTGGTATCTCAAACATCAGAATTATGATGCAATGAATGTTACATAATACATTACACCTAGGTTTTTCCTCACAACAACGCTGTGAAGTTCCCTTGTATCTCAAAGATCAGAATCATGATGCAATGAATGATGATATACATACTACATTACACTTAGGATTTTCCTCACAACAACCCTGTGATGTTGGGGGTTATCTCAAAGATCGGAATTTTGATGCAATGAATGTTACATACTACTTTACACCTAGGTTTTTCCTCACAACAACCCTGTGAAGTTGGCTGGTATCTCAAACATCAGAATTATGATGCAATGAATGTTACATACTACATTACACCTAGGTTTTTCCTCACAACAACCCTGTGAAATTGGCTTGTATTTCAAACATCAGAATCATGATGCAATGAATGATGATAAACATACAACATTACGCTTAGGTTTTTCCTCACAACAACCCTGTGAAGTTGGCTGGTATCTCAAACAACAGAATTATGATGCAATGAATGATGATATACATACTACATTACAGTTACGTTTGTCCTCACAACAACCTTGTGAAGATGGCTGTTATTGACGCAATGAATGTTACATACTACATTACACTTAGGGTTTTCCTCACAAGAAACCTATGATGTTGGCTGGTATCTCAAACATCAGAATTATGATGCAATGAATGATGATAAACATACTACATTACAATTAGGTTTTTCCTCACAAGAAACTTATGATGTTGGCTGGTATCTCAAACATCAGAATTATGATGCAATGAATGTCAAATACTACATTAAACCTAGTTTTTTCCTCACAAAAACCCTGTGAAGTTGGCTTATATCTCAAAGATCAGAATCATGATGCAATGAATGATGATATACATACTACATTACACTTAGGTTTTCCTCACAACAACCCTGTGATGTTGGGGGTTATCTCAAAGATCGGAATTTTGATGCAATGAATGTTACATACTACTTTACACCTAGGCTTTTCCTCACAAAAACCCTCTGAGGTTGGCTTGTATCTCAAACATCAGAATTATGATGCAATGAATGATGATATACATACTACATTACACTTAGGTTTTTCCTCACAACAACCCTGTGAAGTTGGCTGGTATCTCAAACATCAGAATTATGATGCAATGAATGATGATATACATACTACATTACACTTAGGTTTTTCCTCACAACAACCCTGTGAAGTTGGCTGGTATCTCAAACATCAGAATTATGATGCAACGTATGATGATATACATACTACATTACGCTTAGGTTTTTCCTCACAACAACCCTGTGAAGTTGGCTGGTATCTCAAACATCAGAATTATGATGCAATGAATGATGATAAACATACTACATTACAATTAGGTTTTTCCTCACAAGAAACTTATGATGTTGGCTGGTATCTCAAACATCAGAATTATGATGCAATGAATGTCAAATACTACATTAAACCTAGTTTTTTCCTCACAAAAACCCTGTGAAGTTGGCTTATATCTCAAAGATCAGAATCATGATGCAATAAATGATGATATACATACTACATTACACTTAGGATTTTCCTCACAACAACCCTGTGAAGTTGGCTGGTATCTCAAACATCAGAATTATGATGCAATGAATGATGATAAACGTACAACATTACGCTTAGGTTTTTCCTCACAACAACCCTGTGAAGTTGGCTGGTATCTCAAACAACAGAATTATGATGCAATGAATGATGATATACATACTACATTACAGTTACGTTTGTCCTCACAACAACCTTGTGAAGATGGCTGTTATTGACGCAATGAATGTTACATACTACATTACACTTAGGGTTTTCCTCACAAGAAACCTATGATGTTGGCTGGTATCTCAAACATCAGAATTATGATGCAATGAATGATGATAAACATACTACATTACAATTAGGTTTTTCCTCACAAGAAACTTATGATGTTGGCTGGTATCTCAAACATCAGAATTATGATGCAATGAATGTCAAATACTACATTAAACCTAGTTTTTTCCTCACAAAAACCCTGTGAAGTTGGCTTATATCTCAAAGATCAGAATCATGATGCAATAAATGATGATATACATACTACATTACACTTAGGATTTTCCTCACAACAACCCTGTGAAGTTGGCTGGTATCTCAAACATCAGAATTATGATGCAATGAAAGATGGTATACATACTACATTACACTTAGGTTTTTCCTCACAACAACCCTGTGAAGTTGGCTGGTATCTCAAACATCAGAATTATGATGCAATGAATGATGATATACATACTACATTACACTTAGGTTTTTCCTCAGAACAACCCTGTGTAGTTGGCTGGTATCTCAAACGTCAGAATTATTATGCAATGAATGTTACATACTACATTACACCTAGGTTTTTCCTCACAACAACCCTGTGAAGTTGGCTGGTATCTCAAACATCAGAATTATGATGCAATGAATGATGATATACATACTACATTACACTTAGGTTTTTCCTCCCAATAACCCTGTGAAGTTGGTTGGTCTCTCAAACATCAGAATTATGATGCAAGGAATGATGATATACATACTAAATTACACTTAGGTTTTTCCTCACAACAACCCTGTGAAGTTGGCTTGTATCTCAAACATCAGAATTATGATGCAATGAATGATGATATACATACTACATTACGCTTAGGTTTTACCTCACAACAACCCTGTGAAGTTGGCTGGTATCTCAAACATCAGAATTATGATGCAATGAATGTTACATAATACATTACACCTAGGTTTTTCCTCACAACAACGCTGTGAAGTTCCCTTGTATCTCAAAGATCAGAATCATGATGCAATGAATGATGATATACATACTACATTACACTTAGGATTTTCCTCACAACAACCCTGTGAAGTTTGCTGGTATCTCAAACATCAGAATTTTGATGCAATGAATGTTAAATACTACATTACACCTAGGTTTTTCCTCACAACAACCCTGTGAAGTTGGCTTGTATCTCAAACATCAGAATTATGATGCAATGAATGATGATATACATACTACATTACACTTAGGTTTTCCTCACAACAACCCTGTGATGTTGGGGGTTATCTCAAAGATCGGAATTTTGATGCAATGAATGTTACATACTACTTTACACCTAGGCTTTTCCTCACAAAAACCCTCTGAGGTTGGCTTGTATCTCAAACATCAGAATTATGATGCAATGAATGATGATATACATACTACATTACACTTAGGTTTTTCCTCACAACAACCCTGTGAAGTTGGCTTGTATCTCAAACATCATAATTATGATGCAATGAATGATGATATACATACTACATTACACATAGGTTTTCCTCACAACAACCATAGGAAGTTGGCTGGTAACTCAAACATCAGAATTATGATGTAATGAATGTTACATACTACATTACACCTAGGTTTTTCCTCACAACAACCCTGTGAAGTTGGCTGGTATCTCAAACATCAGAATTATGATGCAATGAATGTTACATACTACATTACACCTAGGTTTTTCCTCACAACAACCCTGTGAAATTGGCTTGTATTTCAAACATCAGAATCATGATGCAATGAATGATGATAAACATACAACATTACGCTTAGGTTTTTCCTCACAACAACCCTGTGAAGTTGGCTGGTATCTCAAACAACAGAATTATGATGCAATGAATGATGATATACATACTACATTACAGTTACGTTTGTCCTCACAACAACCTTGTGAAGATGGCTGTTATTGACGCAATGAATGTTACATACTACATTACACTTAGGGTTTTCCTCACAAGAAACCTATGATGTTGGCTGGTATCTCAAACATCAGAATTATGATGCAATGAATGATGATAAACATACTACATTACAATTAGGTTTTTCCTCACAAGAAACTTATGATGTTGGCTGGTATCTCAAACATCAGAATTATGATGCAATGAATGTCAAATACTACATTAAACCTATTTTTTTCCTCACAAAAACCCTGTGAAGTTGGCTTATATCTCAAAGATCAGAATCATGATGCAATAAATGATGATATACATACTACATTACACTTAGGATTTTCCTCACAACAACCCTGTGAAGTTGGCTGGTATGTCAAACATCAGAATTATGATGCAATGAATGTTACATACTACATTAAACCTAGGTTTTTCCTCACAACAACCCTGTGAAATTGGCTTGTATCTCAAACATCAGAATTATGATGCAATGAATGATGGTATACATACTTCATTACACTTAGGTTTTTCCTCACAACAACCCTGTGAAATTGGCTTGTAACTCAAACATCAGAATTATGATGCAATGAATGATGGTATACATACTTCATTACACTTAGGTTTTTCCTCACAACAACCCTATGATGTTGGCTGGTATCTCAAACATCAGAATTATGATGCAATGAATGTTACATACTACATTACACCTAGGTTTTTCCTCACAAGAACCCTGTGAAGTTGGCTTGTATCTCAAACATCAGAATTATGATGCAATGAATGATGATATACATACTACATTACGCTTAGGTTTTTCCTCACAACTACCCTGTGAAGTTGGCTGGTATCTCAAACATCAGAATTATGATGCAATGAATGTTACATAATACATTACACCTAGGTTTTTCCTATCAACAACCCTGTGAAGTTGGCTTGTATCTCAAAGATCAGAATCATGATGCAATGAATGATGATATACATATTACATTACACTTAGGATTTTCCTCACAACAACCCTGTGAAGTTGGCTGGTATCTCAAACAATAGAATTATGATGCAATGAATGATGATATACATACTACATTACAGTTACGTTTGTCCTCACAACAACCTTGTGAAGATGGCTGTTATTGATGCAATGAATGTTACATACTACATTACACTTAGGTTTTTCCTCACAAAACCCCTGTGATGTTGGCTGGTATCTCAAACATCAGAATTATGACGCAATGAATGATGATATACATACTACATTACACTTAGGATTTTCCTCACAACAACCCTGTAAAGCTGGCTCGTATCTCAAACATCAGAATTATGATGCAATGAATGTCACATACTACATTACACCTAGTTTTTTCCTCACAAAAACCCTGTGAAGTTGGCTTGTATCTCAAACATCAGAATTATGATGCAATGAATGATGATATACATACTACATTACACTTAGGATTTTCCTCACAACAACCCTGTAAAGTTGGCTCGTATCTCAAACATCAGAATTATGATGCAATGAAAGATGGTATACATACTACATTACACTTAGGTTTTTCCTCACAACAACCCTGTGAAGTTGGCTGGTATCTCAAACATCAGAATTATGATGCAATGAATGATGATATACATACTACATTACACTTAGGTTTTTCCTCACAACAACCCTGTGAAGTTGGCTGGTATCTCAAACATCAGAATTATGATGCAATGAATGTTACATACTACATTAAACCTAGGTTTTTCCTCACAACAACCCTGTGAAATTGGCTTGTATCTCAAACATCAGAATTATGATGCAATGAATGATGGTATACATACTTCATTATACTTAGGTTTTTCCTCACAACAACCCTGTGAAGTTGGCTGGTATCTCAAACATCAGAATTATGATGCAACGTATGATGATATACATACTACATTACACTTAGGTTTTTCCTCACAACAACCCTGTGAAATTGGCTGGTATCTCAAACATCAGAATTATGATGCAATGAATGATGATAAACATACAACATTACAATTAGGTTTTTCCTCACAACAAACCTATGATGTTGGCTGGTATCTCAAACATCAGAATTATGATGCAATGAATGTTACATACAACATTACACCTAGGTTTTTCCTCACAAAAACCCTGTGAAGTTGGCTTGTATCTCAAAGATCAGAATCATGATGCAATGAATGATGATATACATACTACATTACACTTAGGTTTTTCCTCACAACAACCCTGTGAAGTTGGCTGGTATCTCAAACAACAGAATTATGATGCAATGAATGATGATATACATACTACATTACAGTTACGTTTGTCCTCACAACAACCTTGTGAAGATGGTTGTTATTGACGCAATGAATGTCACATACTACATTACACCTAGATTTTCCTCACAAAAACCCTGTGAAGTTGGCTGGTATCTCAAAGATCAGAATCATGATGCAATAAATGATGATATACATACTACATTACACTTAGGATTTTCCTCACAACAACCCTGTGAAGTTGGCTGGTATCTCAAACATCAGAATTATGATGCAATGAATGATGATAAACATACTACATTACAATTAGGTTTTTCCTCACAAGAAACTTATGATGTTGGCTGGTATCTCAAACATCAGAATTATGATGCAATGAATGTCAAATACTACATTAAACCTAGTTTTTTCCTCACAAAAACCCTGTGAAGTTGGCTTATATCTCAAAGATCAGAATCATGATGCAATAAATGATGATATACATACTACATTACACTTAGGATTTTCCTCACAACAACCCTGTGAAGTTGGCTGGTATCTCAAACATCAGAATTATGATGCAATGAAAGATGGTATACATACTACATTACACTTAGGTTTTTCCTCACAACAACCCTGTGAAGTTGGCTGGTATCTCAAACATCAGAATTATGATGCAATGAATGATGATATACATACTACATTACACTTAGGTTTTTCCTCAGAACAACCCTGTGTAGTTGGCTGGTATCTCAAACGTCAGAATTATTATGCAATGAATGTTACATACTACATTACACCTAGGTTTTTCCTCACAACAACCCTGTGAAGTTGGCTGGTATCTCAAACATCAGAATTATAATGCAATGAATGATGATATACATACTACATTACACTTAGGTTTTTCCTCCCAATAACCCTGTGAAGTTGGCTGGTCTCTCAAACATCAGAATTATGATGCAAGGAATGATGATATACATACTAAATTACACTTAGGTTTTTCCTCACAACAACCTTGTGAAGTTGGCTTGTATCTCAAACATCAGAATTATGATGCAATGAATGATGATATACATACTACATTACGCTTAGGTTTTACCTCACAACAACCCTGTGAAGTTGGCTGGTATCTCAAACATCAGAATTATGATGCAATGAATGTTACATAATACATTACACCTAGGTTTTTCCTCACAACAACGCTGTGAAGTTCCCTTGTATCTCAAAGATCAGAATCATGATGCAATGAATGATGATATACATACTACATTACACTAGGGATTTTCCTCACAACAACCCTGTCAAGTTTGCTGGTATCTCAAACATCAGAATTTTGATGCAATGAATGTTAAATACTACATTACACCTAGGTTTTTCCTCACAACAACCCTGTGAAGTTGGCTTGTATCTCAAACATCAGAATTATGATGCAATGAATGATGATATACATACTACATTACACTTAGGTTTTCCTCACAACAACCCTGTGATGTTGGGGGTTATCTCAAAGATCGGAATTTTGATGCAATGAATGTTACATACTACTTTACACCTAGGCTTTTCCTCACAAAAACCCTCTGAGGTTGGCTTGTATCTCAAACATCAGAATTATGATGCAATGAATGATGATATACATACTACATTACACTTAGGTTTTTCCTCACAACAACCCTGTGAAGTTGGCTTGTATCTCAAACATCAGAATTATGATGCAATGAATGATGATATACATACTACATTACACATAGGTTTTCCTCACAACAACCCTAGGAAGTTGGCTGGTAACTCAAACATCAGAATTATGATGTAATGAATGTTACATACTACATTACACCTAGGTTTTTCCTCACAACAACCCTGTGAAGTTGGCTGGTATCTCAAACATCAGAATCATGATGCAATGAATGTTACATACTACATTACACTTTGGTTTTTCCTCACAACAACCCTGTGAAGTTGTCTGGTATCTCAAACATCAGAATCATGATGCAATAAATGATGATATACATACTACACTACATTTCGGATTTTCCTCACAAGAAACTTATGATGTTGGCTGGTATCTCAAACATCAGAATTATGATGCAATGAATGTCAAATACTACATTAAACCTAGTTTTTTCCTCACAAAAACCCTGTGAAGTTGGCTTATATCTCAAAGATCAGAATCATGATGCAATAAATGATGATATACATACTACATTACACTTAGGATTTTCCTCACAACAACCCTGTGAAGTTGGCTGGTATCTCAAACATCAGAATTATGATGCAATGAATGATGATATACATACTACATTACACTTAGGTTTTTCCTCAGAAGAACCCTGTGTAGTTGGCTGGTATCTCAAACGTCAGAATTATGATGCAATGAATGTTACATACTACATTACACCTAGGTTTTTCCTCACAACAACCCTGTGAAGTTGGCTGGTATCTCAAACATCAGAATTATGATGCAATGAAGGCTGATATACATACTACATTACACTTCGGTTTTTCCTCACAACAACCCTGTGAAGTTGGCTGGTATCTCAAACATCAGAATTATGATGCAATGAATGATGATATACATACTACACTACATTTCGGATTTTCCTCACAAGAAACTTATGATGTTGGCTGGTATCTCAAACATCAGAATTATGATGCAATGAATGTCAAATACTACATTAAACCTAGTTTTTTCCTCACAAAAACCCTGTGAAGTTGGCTTATATCTCAAAGATCAGAATCATGATGCAATAAATGATGATATACATACTACATTACACTTAGGATTTTCCTCACAACAACCCTGTGAAGTTGGCTGGTATCTCAAACATCAGAATTATGATGCAATGAATGATGATATACATACTACATTACACTTAGGTTTTTCCTCAGAACAACCCTGTGTAGTTGGCTGGTATCTCAAACGTCAGAATTATGATGCAATGAATGTTACATACTACATTACACCTAGGTTTCTCCTCACAACAACCCTGTGAAGTTGGCTGGTATCTCAAACATCAGAATTATGATGCAATGAATGATGATAAACATACTACATTACAATTAGGTTTTTCCTCACAAGAAACTTATGATGTTGGCTGGTATCTCAAACATCAGAATTATGATGCAATGAATGTCAAATACTACATTAAACCTAGTTTTTTCCTCACAAAAACCCTGTGAAGTTGGCTTATATCTCAAAGATCAGAATCATGATGCAATAAATGATGATATACATACTACATTACACCTAGTTTTTTCCTCACAAAAACCCTGTGAAGTTGGCTTGTATCTCAAACATCAGAATTATGATGCAATGAATGATGATATACATACTACATTACACTTAGGATTTTCCTCACAACAACCCTGTAAAGTTGGCTCGTATCTCAAACATCAGAATTATGATGCAATGAAAGATGGTATACATACTACATTACACTTAGGTTTTTCCTCACAACAACCCTGTGAAGTTGGCTGGTATCTCAAACATCAGAATTATGATGCAATGAATGATGATATACATACTACATTACACTTAGGTTTTTCCTCACAACAACCCTGTGAAGTTGGCTGGTATCTCAAACATCAGAATTATGATGCAATGAATGTTACATACTACATTAAACCTAGGTTTTTCCTCACAACAACCCTGTGAAATTGGCTTGTATCTCAAACATCAGAATTATGATGCAATGAATGATGGTATACATACTTCATTATACTTAGGTTTTTCCTCACAACAACCCTGTGAAGTTGGCTGGTATCTCAAACATCAGAATTATGATGCAACGTATGATGATATACATACTACATTACACTTAGGTTTTTCCTCACAACAACCCTGTGAAATTGGCTGGTATCTCAAACATCAGAATTATGATGCAATGAATGATGATAAACATACAACATTACAATTAGGTTTTTCCTCACAACAAACCTATGATGTTGGCTGGTATCTCAAACATCAGAATTATGATGCAATGAATGTTACATACAACATTACACCTAGGTTTTTCCTCACAAAAACCCTGTGAAGTTGGCTTGTATCTCAAAGATCAGAATCATGATGCAATGAATGATGATATACATACTACATTACACTTAGGTTTTTCCTCACAACAACCCTGTGAAGTTGGCTGGTATCTCAAACAACAGAATTATGATGCAATGAATGATGATATACATACTACATTACAGTTACGTTTGTCCTCACAACAACCTTGTGAAGATGGTTGTTATTGACGCAATGAATGTCACATACTACATTACACCTAGATTTTCCTCACAAAAACCCTGTGAAGTTGGCTGGTATCTCAAAGATCAGAATCATGATGCAATAAATGATGATATACATACTACATTACACTTAGGATTTTCCTCACAACAACCCTGTGAAGTTGGCTGGTATCTCAAACATCAGAATTATGATGCAATGAATGATGATAAACATACTACATTACAATTAGGTTTTTCCTCACAAGAAACTTATGATGTTGGCTGGTATCTCAAACATCAGAATTATGATGCAATGAATGTCAAATACTACATTAAACCTAGTTTTTTCCTCACAAAAACCCTGTGAAGTTGGCTTATATCTCAAAGATCAGAATCATGATGCAATAAATGATGATATACATACTACATTACACTTAGGATTTTCCTCACAACAACCCTGTGAAGTTGGCTGGTATCTCAAACATCAGAATTATGATGCAATGAAAGATGGTATACATACTACATTACACTTAGGTTTTTCCTCACAACAACCCTGTGAAGTTGGCTGGTATCTCAAACATCAGAATTATGATGCAATGAATGATGATATACATACTACATTACACTTAGGTTTTTCCTCAGAACAACCCTGTGTAGTTGGCTGGTATCTCAAACGTCAGAATTATTATGCAATGAATGTTACATACTACATTACACCTAGGTTTTTCCTCACAACAACCCTGTGAAGTTGGCTGGTATCTCAAACATCAGAATTATAATGCAATGAATGATGATATACATACTACATTACACTTAGGTTTTTCCTCCCAATAACCCTGTGAAGTTGGCTGGTCTCTCAAACATCAGAATTATGATGCAAGGAATGATGATATACATACTAAATTACACTTAGGTTTTTCCTCACAACAACCTTGTGAAGTTGGCTTGTATCTCAAACATCAGAATTATGATGCAATGAATGATGATATACATACTACATTACGCTTAGGTTTTACCTCACAACAACCCTGTGAAGTTGGCTGGTATCTCAAACATCAGAATTATGATGCAATGAATGTTACATAATACATTACACCTAGGTTTTTCCTCACAACAACGCTGTGAAGTTCCCTTGTATCTCAAAGATCAGAATCATGATGCAATGAATGATGATATACATACTACATTACACTAGGGATTTTCCTCACAACAACCCTGTCAAGTTTGCTGGTATCTCAAACATCAGAATTTTGATGCAATGAATGTTAAATACTACATTACACCTAGGTTTTTCCTCACAACAACCCTGTGAAGTTGGCTTGTATCTCAAACATCAGAATTATGATGCAATGAATGATGATATACATACTACATTACACTTAGGTTTTCCTCACAACAACCCTGTGATGTTGGGGGTTATCTCAAAGATCGGAATTTTGATGCAATGAATGTTACATACTACTTTACACCTAGGCTTTTCCTCACAAAAACCCTCTGAGGTTGGCTTGTATCTCAAACATCAGAATTATGATGCAATGAATGATGATATACATACTACATTACACTTAGGTTTTTCCTCACAACAACCCTGTGAAGTTGGCTTGTATCTCAAACATCAGAATTATGATGCAATGAATGATGATATACATACTACATTACACATAGGTTTTCCTCACAACAACCCTAGGAAGTTGGCTGGTAACTCAAACATCAGAATTATGATGTAATGAATGTTACATACTACATTACACCTAGGTTTTTCCTCACAACAACCCTGTGAAGTTGGCTGGTATCTCAAACATCAGAATCATGATGCAATGAATGTTACATACTACATTACACTTTGGTTTTTCCTCACAACAACCCTGTGAAGTTGTCTGGTATCTCAAACATCAGAATCATGATGCAATAAATGATGATATACATACTACACTACATTTCGGATTTTCCTCACAAGAAACTTATGATGTTGGCTGGTATCTCAAACATCAGAATTATGATGCAATGAATGTCAAATACTACATTAAACCTAGTTTTTTCCTCACAAAAACCCTGTGAAGTTGGCTTATATCTCAAAGATCAGAATCATGATGCAATAAATGATGATATACATACTACATTACACTTAGGATTTTCCTCACAACAACCCTGTGAAGTTGGCTGGTATCTCAAACATCAGAATTATGATGCAATGAATGATGATATACATACTACATTACACTTAGGTTTTTCCTCAGAAGAACCCTGTGTAGTTGGCTGGTATCTCAAACGTCAGAATTATGATGCAATGAATGTTACATACTACATTACACCTAGGTTTTTCCTCACAACAACCCTGTGAAGTTGGCTGGTATCTCAAACATCAGAATTATGATGCAATGAAGGCTGATATACATACTACATTACACTTCGGTTTTTCCTCACAACAACCCTGTGAAGTTGGCTGGTATCTCAAACATCAGAATTATGATGCAATGAATGATGATATACATACTACACTACATTTCGGATTTTCCTCACAAGAAACTTATGATGTTGGCTGGTATCTCAAACATCAGAATTATGATGCAATGAATGTCAAATACTACATTAAACCTAGTTTTTTCCTCACAAAAACCCTGTGAAGTTGGCTTATATCTCAAAGATCAGAATCATGATGCAATAAATGATGATATACATACTACATTACACTTAGGATTTTCCTCACAACAACCCTGTGAAGTTGGCTGGTATCTCAAACATCAGAATTATGATGCAATGAATGATGATATACATACTACATTACACTTAGGTTTTTCCTCAGAACAACCCTGTGTAGTTGGCTGGTATCTCAAACGTCAGAATTATGATGCAATGAATGTTACATACTACATTACACCTAGGTTTCTCCTCACAACAACCCTGTGAAGTTGGCTGGTATCTCAAACATCAGAATTATGATGCAATGAATGATGATAAACATACTACATTACAATTAGGTTTTTCCTCACAAGAAACTTATGATGTTGGCTGGTATCTCAAACATCAGAATTATGATGCAATGAATGTCAAATACTACATTAAACCTAGTTTTTTCCTCACAAAAACCCTGTGAAGTTGGCTTATATCTCAAAGATCAGAATCATGATGCAATAAATGATGATATACATACTACATTACACTTAGGATTTTCCTCACAACAACCCTGTGAAGTTGGCTGGTATCTCAAACATCAGAATTATGATGCAATGAAAGATGGTATATATACTACATTACACTTAGGTTTTTCCTCACAACAACCCTGTGAAGTTGGCTGGTATCTCAAACATCAGAATTATGATGCAATGAATGATGATATACATACTACATTACACTTAGGTTTTTCCTCAGAACAACCCTGTGAAGTTGGCTGGTATCTCAAACATCAGAATTATGATGCAACGTATGATGATATACATACTACATTACGCTTAGGTTTTTCCTCACAACAACCCTGTGAAATTGGCTGGTATCTCAAACATCAGAATTATGATGCAATGAATGATGATAAACATACAACATTACAATTAGGTTTTTCCTCACAACAAACCTATGATGTTGGCTGGTATCTCAAACATCAGAATTATGATGCAATGAATGATGATAAACATACAACATTACGCTTAGGTTTTTCCTCACAACAACCCTGTGAAGTTGGCTGGTATCTCAAACAACAGAATTATGATGCAATGAATGATGATATACATACTACATTACAGTTACGTTTGTCCTCACAACAACCTTGTGAAGATGGCTGTTATTGACGCAATGAATGTTACATACTACATTACACTTAGGGTTTTCCTCACAAGAAACCTATGATGTTGGCTGGTATCTCAAACATCAGAATTATGATGCAATGAATGTCACATACTACATTACACCTAGTTTTTTCCTCACAAAAACCCTGTGAAGTTGGCTGGTATCTCAAAGATCAGAATCATGATGCAATAAATGATGATATACATACTACATTACACTTAGGATTTTCCTCACAACAACCCTGTGAAGTTGGCTGGTATCTCAAACATCAGAATTATGATGCAATGAATGATGATAAACATACTACATTACAATTAGGTTTTTCCTCACAAGAAACTTATGATGTTGGCTGGTATCTCAAACATCAGAATTATGATGCAATGAATGTCAAATACTACATTAAACCTAGTTTTTTCCTCACAAAAACCCTGTGAAGTTGGCTTATATCTCAAAGATCAGAATCATGATGCAATAAATGATGATATACATACTACATTACACTTAGGATTTTCCTCACAACAACCCTGTGAAGTTGGCTGGTATCTCAAACATCAGAATCATGATGCAATGAAAGATGGTATACATACTACATTACACTTAGGTTTTTCCTCACAACAACCCTGTGAAGTTGGCTGGTATCTCAAACATCAGAATTATGATGCAATGAATGATGATATACATACTACATTACACTTAGGTTTTTCCTCAGAACAACCCTGTGTAGTTGGCTGGTATCTCAAACGTCAGAATTATTATGCAATGAATGTTACATACTACATTACACCTAGGTTTTTCCTCACAACAACCCTGTGAAGTTGGCTGGTATCTCAAACATCAGAATTATGATGCAATGAATGATGATATACATACTACATTACACTTAGGTTTTTCCTCAGAACAACCCTGTGTAGTTGGCTGGTATCTCAAACGTCAGAATTATGATGCAATGAATGTTACATACTACATTACACCTAGGTTTCTCCTCACAACAACCCTGTGAAGTTGGCTGGTATCTCAAACATCAGAATTATGATGCAATGAATGATGATAAACATACTACATTACAATTAGGTTTTTCCTCACAAGAAACTTATGATGTTGGCTGGTATCTCAAACATCAGAATTATGATGCAATGAATGTCAAATACTACATTAAACCTAGTTTTTTCCTCACAAAAACCCTGTGAAGTTGGCTTATATCTCAAAGATCAGAATCATGATGCAATAAATGATGATATACATACTACATTACACTTAGGATTTTCCTCACAACAACCCTGTGAAGTTGGCTGGTATCTCAAACATCAGAATTATGATGCAATGAAAGATGGTATACATACTACATTACACTTAGGTTTTTCCTCAGAACAACCCTGTGAAGTTGGCTTGTATCTCAAACATCAGAATTATGATGCAATGAATGATGATATACATACTACATTACACTTAGGTTTTTCCTCAGAACAACCCTGTGAAGTTGGCTTGTATCTCAAACATCAGAATTATGATGCAATGAATGATGATATACATACTACATTACACATAAGTTTTCCTCACAACAACCCTAGGAAGTTGGCTGGTAACTCAAACATCAGAATTATGATGTAATGAACGTTACATACTACATTACACCTAGGTTTTTCCTCACAACAACCCTGTGAAGTTGGCTTGTATTTCAAACATCAGAATCATGATGCAATGAATGATGATATACATACTACATTACACTTTGGTTTTTCCTCACAACAACCCTGTGAAGTTGTCTGGTATCTCAAACATCAGAATCATGATGCAATAAATGATGATATACATACTACACTACATTTCGGATTTTCCTCACAAGAAACTTATGATGTTGGCTGGTATCTCAAACATCAGAATTATGATGCAATGAATGTCAAATACTACATTAAACCTAGTTTTTTCCTCACAAAAACCCTGTGAAGTTGGCTTATATCTCAAAGATCAGAATCATGATGCAATAAATGATGATATACATACTACATTACACTTAGGATTTTCCTCACAACAACCCTGTGAAGTTGGCTGGTATCTCAAACATCAGAATTATGATGCAATGAATGATGATATACATACTACATTACACTTAGGTTTTTCCTCAGAAGAACCCTGTGTAGTTGGCTGGTATCTCAAACGTCAGAATTATGATGCAATGAATGTTACATACTACATTACACTTCGGTTTTTCCTCACAACAACCCTGTGAAGTTGGCTGGTATCTCAAACATCAGAATTATGATGCAATGAAGGCTGATATACATACTGCACTACATTTCGGATTTTCCTCACAAGAAACTTATGATGTTGGCTGGTATCTCAAACATCAGAATTATGATGCAATGAATGTCAAATACTACATTGAACCTAGTTTTTTCCTCACAAAAACCCTGTGAAGTTGGCTTATTTCTCAAAGATCAGAATCATGATGCAATAAATGATGATATACATACTACATTACACTTAGGATTTTCCTCACAACAACCCTGTGAAGTTGGCTGGTATCTCAACAATCAGAATCATGCTGCAATGAATGTTACATACTACTTTACACCTAGGCTTTTCCTCACAAAAACCCTCTGAGGTTGGCTTGTATCTCAAACATCAGAATTATGATGCAATGAATGATGATATACATACTACATTACACTTAGGTTTTTCCTCACAACAACCCTGTGAAGTTGGCTTGTATCTCAAACATCAGAATTATGATGCAATGAATGATGATATACATACTACATTACACATAAGTTTTCCTCACAACAACCCTAGGAATTTGGCTGGTAACTCAAACATCAGAATTATGATGTAATGAACGTTACATACTACATTACACCTAGGTTTTTCCTCACAACAACCCTGTGAAGTTGGCTGGTATCTCAAACATCAGAATTATGATGCAATGAATGTTACATACTACATTACACCTAGGTTTTTCCTCACAACAACCCTGTGAAATTGGCTTGTATTTCAAACATCAGAATCATGATGCAATGAATGATGATATACATACTACATTACACTTTGGTTTTTCCTCACAACAACCCTGTGAAGTTGTCTGGTATCTCAAACATCAGAATCATGATGCAATAAATGATGATATACATACTACACTACATTTCGGATTTTCCTCACAAGAAACTTATGATGTTGGCTGGTATCTCAAACATCAGAATTATGATGCAATGAATGTCAAATACTACATTAAACCTAGTTTTTTCCTCACAAAAACCCTGTGAAGTTGGCTTATATCTCAAAGATCAGAATCATGATGCAATAAATGATGATATACATACTACATTACACTTAGGATTTTCCTCACAACAACCCTGTGAAGTTGGCTGGTATCTCAAACATCAGAATTATGATGCAATGAATGATGATATACATACTACATTACACTTAGGTTTTTCCTCAGAACAACCCTGTGTAGTTGGCTGGTATCTCAAACGTCAGAATTATGATGCAATGAATGTTACATACTACATTACACTTCGGTTTTTCCTCACAACAACCCTGTGAAGTTGGCTGGTATCTCAAACATCAGAATTATGATGCAATGAAGGCTGATATACATACTGCACTACATTTCGGATTTTCCTCACAAGAAACTTATGATGTTGGCTGGTATCTCAAACATCAGAATTATGATGCAATGAATGTCAAATACTACATTAAACCTAGTTTTTTCCTCACAAAAACCCTGTGAAGTTGGCTTATATCTCAAAGATCAGAATCATGATGCAATAAATGATGATATACATACTACATTACACTTAGGATTTTCCTCACAACAACCCTGTGAAGTTGGCTGGTATCTCAAACATCAGAATTATGATGCAATGAAAGATGGTATACATACTACATTACAGCTAGGTTTTTCCTCACAACAACCCTGTGAAGTTGGCTTGTATCTCAAACATCAGAATTATGATGCCATGAATGATGATATACATACTACATTACACTTAGGTTTTTCCTCAGAACAACCCTGTGTAGTTGGCTGGTATCTCAAACGTCAGAATTATGATGCAATGAATGTTACATACTACATTACACCTAGGTTTTTCCTCACAACAACCCTGTGAAGTTGGCTGGTATCTCAAACATCAGAATTATGATGCAATGAAGGCTGATATACATACTACATTACACTTAGGTTTTTCCTCACAACAACCCTGTGAAGTTGGCTGGTCTCTCAAACATCAGAATTATGATGCAATGAATGTTACATACTACATTACACATAGGTTTTTCCTCCCAATAACCCTGTGAAGTTGGCTTGTATCTCAAACATCAGAATTATGATGCAAGGAATGATGATATACATACTACATTACACTTAGGTTTTCCTCACAACAACCCTGTGAAGTTGGGGGTTATCTCAAAGATCGGAATTTTGATGCAATGAATGTTACATACTACTTTACACCTAGGTTTTTCCTCACAACAACCCTGTGAAGTTGGCTGGTATATCAAACATCATAATTATGATGCAATGAATATTACATACTACATCACACCTACGGTAAGTTTTTCCTCACAAGAACCCTGTGAAGTTGGCTTGTATGTGAAACATCAGATTTATAATGCAACGTATGATGATATACATACTACATTACACTTAGGTTTTTCCTCACAACAACCCTGTGAAGTTGGCTGGTATCTCAAACATCAGAATTATGATGTAATGAATGTTGCATAATACATTACAACTAGGTTTTTCCTCACAACAACCCTGTGATGTTGGCTTGTATCTCAAACATCAGAATTATGATGCAATGAATGTTACATACTACATTACAGCTAGGTTTTTCCTCACAACAACCCTGTGAAGTTGGCTTGTATCTCAAACATCAGAATTATGATGCCATGAATGATGATATACATACTACATTACACATAGGTTTTCCTCACAACAACCCTAGGAAGTTGGCTGGTAACTCAAACATCAGAATTATGATGTAATGAATGTTACATACTACATTACACCTAGGTTTTTCCTCACAACAACCCTGTGAAGTTGGCTGGTATCTCAAACATCATAATTATGATGCAATGAATATTACATACTACATCACACCTACGGTAGGTTTTTCCTCACAAGAACTCTGTGAAGTTGGCTTGTATGTCAAACATCATAATTATGATGCAATGAATGATGATATACATACTACATTACACTTAAGTTTTTCCTTACAACAACCCTGTGAAGTTGGCCTGTATCTCAAACGTCAGAATTATGATGCAATGAATGCTACATACTACATTACACCTAGGTTTTTCCTCACAACAACCCTGTGAAGTTGGCTGGTATATCAAACATCAGAATTATGATGCAGCGAATGTTACATACTACATTACACTTAGGTTTTTCCTCACAACAACCCTGTGAAGTTGGCTGGTATCTCAAACATCAGAATAATGATGCAATGAATGATGATATACATACTACATTACACTTAGGTTTTTCCTCACAACAACCCTATGATGTTGGCTGGTATCTCAAACATCAGAATTATGATGGAATGAATGTTGCATATTACATTACAACTAGGTCTTTCCTCACAAGAACCCTGTGAAGTTGGCTGGTAGCTCACATATCAGAATTATGATGCAATGAATGTTACATACTACATTACACCTAGGTTTTTCCTCACAACAACCCTGTGAAGTTGGCTTCTATCTAAAACATGAGAATTATGATGCAATGAATGTTACATACTACATTACAGCTAGGTTTTTCCTCACAACAACCCTGTGAAGTTGGCTTATATCAGAATTATGATGCAATGAATGATGATATACATACTACACTACATTTCGGATTTTTCTCACAAGAAACTTATGATGTTGGCTGGTATCTCAAACATCAGAATTATGATGCAATGAATGTCAAATACTACATTAAACCTAGTTTTTTCCTCACAAAAACCCTGTGAAGTTGGCTTATATCTCAAAGATCAGAATCATGATGCAATAAATGATGATATACATACTACATTACACTTAGGATTTTCCTCACAACAACCCTGTGAAGTTGGCTGGTATCTCAAACATCAGAATTATGATGCAATGAAAGATGGTATACATACTACATTACACTTAGGTTTTTCCTCACAACAACCCTGTGAAGTTGGCTGGTATCTCAAACATCAGAATTATGATGCAATGAATGATGATATACATACTACATTACACTTAGGTTTTTCCTCAGAACAACCCTGTGAAGTTGGCTGGTCTCTCAAACATCAGAATTATGATGCAATGAATGTTACATACTACATTACACATAGGTTTTTCCTCCCAATAACCCTGTGAAGTTGGCTTGTATCTCAAACATCAGAATTATGATGCAAGGAATGATGATATACATACTACATTACACTTAGGTTTTCCTCACAACAACCCTGTGATGTTGGGGGTTATCTCAAAGATCGGAATTTTGATGCAATGAATGTTACATACTACTTTACACCTAGGTTTTTCCTCACAACAACCCTGTGAAGTTGGCTGGTATATCAAACATCATAATTATGATGCAATGAATATTACATACTACATCACACCTACGGTAAGTTTTTCCTCACAAGAACCCTGTGAAGTTGGCTTGTATGTCAAACATCAGAATTATGATGCAACGTATGATGATATACATACTACATTACACTTAGGTTTTTCCTCACAACAACCCTGTGAAGTTGGCTGGTATCTCAAACATCAGAATTATGATGCAATGAATGATGATATACATACTACATTACACTTAGGTTTTTCCTCAGAACAACCCTGTGTAGTTGGCTGGTATCTCAAACGTCAGAATTATGATGCAATGAATGTTACATACTACATTACACCTAGGTTTTTCCTCACAACAACCCTGTGAAGTTGGCTGGTCTCTCAAACATCAGAATTATGATGCAATGAATGTTACATACTACATTACACATAGGTTTTTCCTCCCAATAACCCTGTGAAGTTGGCTTGTATCTCAAACATCAGAATTATGATGCAAGGAATGATGATATACATACTACATTACACTTAGGTTTTCCTAACAACAACCCTGTGATGTTGGGGGTTATCTCAAAGATCGGAATTTTGATGCAATGAATGTTACATACTACTTTACACCTAGGTTTTTCCTCACAACAACCCTGTGAAGTTGGCTGGTATATCAAACATCATAATTATGATGCAATGAATATTACATACTACATCACACCTACGGTAAGTTTTTCCTCACAAGAACCCTGTGAAGTTGGCTTGTATGTCAAACATCAGAATTATGATGCAACGTATGATGATATACATACTACATTACACTTAGGTTTTTCCTCACAACAACCCTGTGAAGTTGGCTGGTATCTCAAACATCAGAATTATGATGTAATGAATGTTGCATAATACATTACAACTAGGTTTTTCCTCACAACAACCCTGTGATGTTGGCTTGTATCTCAAACATCAGAATTATGATGCAATGAATGTTACATACTACATTACAGCTAGGTTTTTCCTCACAACAACCCTGTGAAGTTGGCTTGTATCTCAAACATCAGAATTATGATGCCATGAATGATGATATACATACTACATTACACATAGGTTTTCCTCACAACAACCCTAGGAAGTTGGCTGGTAACTCAAACATCAGAATTATGATGTAATGAATGTTACATACTACATTACACCTAGGTTTTTCCTCACAACAACCCTGTGAAGTTGGCTGGTATCTCAAACATCATAATTATGATGCAATGAATATTACATACTACATCACACCTACGGTAGGTTTTTCCTCACAAGAACTCTGTGAAGTTGGCTTGTATGTCAAACATCATAATTATGATGCAATGAATGATGATATACATACTACATTACACTTAAGTTTTTCCTTACAACAACCCTGTGAAGTTGGCCTGTATCTCAAACGTCAGAATTATGATGCAATGAATGCTACATACTACATTACACCTAGGTTTTTCCTCACAACAACCCTGTGAAGTTGGCTGGTATATCAAACATCAGAATTATGATGCAGCGAATGTTACATACTACATTACACTTAGGTTTTTCCTCACAACAACCCTGTGAAGTTGGCTGGTATCTCAAACATCAGAATAATGATGCAATGAATGATGATATACATACTACATTACACTTAGGTTTTTCCTCACAACAACCCTATGATGTTGGCTGGTATCTCAAACATCAGAATTATGATGGAATGAATGTTGCATATTACATTACAACTAGGTCTTTCCTCACAAGAACCCTGTGAAGTTGGCTGGTAGCTCACATATCAGAATTATGATGCAATGAATGTTACATACTACATTACACCTAGGTTTTTCCTCACAACAACCCTGTGAAGTTGGCTTCTATCTAAAACATGAGAATTATGATGCAATGAATGTTACATACTACATTACAACTAGGTCTTTCCTCACAAGAACCCTGTGAAGTTGGCTAGTATCTCAAACATCAGAATTATAATGCAATGAATGTTACATACTACATTACACCTAGGTTTTTCCTCACAACAACCCTGTGAAGTTGGCTGGTATCTCAAACATCAGAATTATGATGCAATGAATGATGATATACATACTACATTACACTTAGGTTTTTCCTCACAACAACCCTATGATGTTGGCTGGTATCTCAAACATCAGAATTATGATGGAATGAATGTTGCATATTACATTACAACTAGGTCTTTCCTCACAAGAACCCTGTGAAGTTGGCTGGTAGCTCAAATATCAGAATTATGATGCAATGAATGTTACATACTACATTACACCTAGGTTTTTCCTCACAACAACCCTGTGATGTTGGCTTGTATCTCAAACATCAGAATTATGATGCAATGAATGTTGCATACTACATTACAGCTAGGTTTTTCCTCACAACAACCCTGTGAAGTTGGCTTGTATCTCAAACATCAGAATTATGATGCAATGAATGATGATATATATACTACATTAAACTTAGGTTTTTCCTCACAACAAACCTATGAAGTTGGCTGGTATCTCAAACATCAGAATTATGATGCAATGAATGATGATATACATACTACATTACACTTAGGTTTTTCCTCACAACAACCCTGTGAAGTTGGCTGGTATCTCAAACATCAGAATTATGATGCAATGAAGGCTGATATACATACTACATTACACTTCGGTTTTTCCTCACAACAACCCTGTGAAGTTGGCTGGTATCTCAAACATCAGAATTATGATGCAATGAATGATGATATACATACTACACTACATTTCGGATTTTTCTCACAAGAAACTTATGATGTTGGCTGGTATCTCAAACATCAGAATTATGATGCAATGAATGTCAAATACTACATTAAACCTAGTTTTTTCCTCACAAAAACCCTGTGAAGTTGGCTTATATCTCAAAGATCAGAATCATGATGCAATAAATGATGATATACATACTACATTACACTTAGGATTTTCCTCACAACAACCCTGTGAAGTTGGCTGGTATCTCAAACATCAGAATTATGATGCAATGAAAGATGGTATACATACTACATTACACTTAGGTTTTTCCTCAGAACAACCCTGTGAAGTTGGCTGGTCTCTCAAACATCAGAATTATGATGCAATGAATGTTACATACTACATTACACCTAGGTTTTTCCTCACAACAACCCTGTGAAGTTGGCTGGTCTCTCAAACATCAGAATTATGATGCAATGAATGTTACATACTACATCACACCTACGGTAAGTTTTTCCTCACAAGAACCCTGTGAAGTTGGCTTGTATGTCAAACATCAGAATTATGATGCAACGTATGATGATATACATACTACATTACACTTAGGTTTTTCCTCACAACAACCCTGTGAAGTTGGCTGGTATCTCAAACATCAGAATTATGATGTAATGAATGTTGCATAATACATTACAACTAGGTTTTTCCTCACAACAACCCTGTGATGTTGGCTTGTATCTCAAACATCAGAATTATGATGCAATGAATGTTACATACTACATTACAGCTAGGTTTTTCCTCACAACAACCCTGTGAAGTTGGCTTGTATCTCAAACATCAGAATTATGATGCCATGAATGATGATATACATACTACATTACACATAGGTTTTCCTCACAACAACCCTAGGAAGTTGGCTGGTAACTCAAACATCAGAATTATGATGTAATGAATGTTACATACTACATTACACCTAGGTTTTTCCTCACAACAACCCTGTGAAGTTGGCTGGTATCTCAAACATCATAATTATGATGCAATGAATATTACATACTACATCACACCTACGGTAGGTTTTTCCTCACAAGAACTCTGTGAAGTTGGCTTGTATGTCAAACATCATAATTATGATGCAATGAATGATGATATACATACTACATTACACTTAAGTTTTTCCTTACAACAACCCTGTGAAGTTGGCCTGTATCTCAAACGTCAGAATTATGATGCAATGAATGCTACATACTACATTACACCTAGGTTTTTCCTCACAACAACCCTGTGAAGTTGGCTGGTATATCAAACATCAGAATTATGATGCAGCGAATGTTACATACTACATTACACTTAGGTTTTTCCTCACAACAACCCTGTGAAGTTGGCTGGTATCTCAAACATCAGAATAATGATGCAATGAATGATGATATACATACTACATTACACTTAGGTTTTTCCTCACAACAACCCTATGATGTTGGCTGGTATCTCAAACATCAGAATTATGATGGAATGAATGTTGCATATTACATTACAACTAGGTCTTTCCTCACAAGAACCCTGTGAAGTTGGCTGGTAGCTCACATATCAGAATTATGATGCAATGAATGTTACATACTACATTACACCTAGGTTTTTCCTCACAACAACCCTGTGAAGTTGGCTTCTATCTAAAACATGAGAATTATGATGCAATGAATGTTACATACTACATTACAACTAGGTCTTTCCTCACAAGAACCCTGTGAAGTTGGCTAGTATCTCAAACATCAGAATTATAATGCAATGAATGTTACATACTACATTACACCTAGGTTTTTCCTCACAACAACCCTGTGAAGTTGGCTGGTATCTCAAACATCAGAATTATGATGCAATGAATGATGATATACATACTACATTACACTTAGGTTTTTCCTCACAACAACCCTATGATGTTGGCTGGTATCTCAAACATCAGAATTATGATGGAATGAATGTTGCATATTACATTACAACTAGGTCTTTCCTCACAAGAACCCTGTGAAGTTGGCTGGTAGCTCAAATATCAGAATTATGATGCAATGAATGTTACATACTACATTACACCTAGGTTTTTCCTCACAACAACCCTGTGATGTTGGCTTGTATCTCAAACATCAGAATTATGATGCAATGAATGTTGCATACTACATTACAGCTAGGTTTTTCCTCACAACAACCCTGTGAAGTTGGCTTGTATCTCAAACATCAGAATTATGATGCAATGAATGATGATATATATACTACATTAAACTTAGGTTTTTCCTCACAACAAACCTATGAAGTTGGCTGGTATCTCAAACATCAGAATTATGATGCAATGAATGATGATATACATACTACATTACACTTAGGTTTTTCCTCACAACAACCCTGTGAAGTTGGCTGGTATCTCAAACATCAGAATTATGATGCAATGAAGGCTGATATACATACTACATTACACTTCGGTTTTTCCTCACAACAACCCTGTGAAGTTGGCTGGTATCTCAAACATCAGAATTATGATGCAATGAATGATGATATACATACTACACTACATTTCGGATTTTTCTCACAAGAAACTTATGATGTTGGCTGGTATCTCAAACATCAGAATTATGATGCAATGAATGTCAAATACTACATTAAACCTAGTTTTTTCCTCACAAAAACCCTGTGAAGTTGGCTTATATCTCAAAGATCAGAATCATGATGCAATAAATGATGATATACATACTACATTACACTTAGGATTTTCCTCACAACAACCCTGTGAAGTTGGCTGGTATCTCAAACATCAGAATTATGATGCAATGAAAGATGGTATACATACTACATTACACTTAGGTTTTTCCTCACAACAACCCTGTGAAGTTGGCTGGTATCTCAAACATCAGAATTATGATGCAATGAATGATGATATACATACTACATTACACTTAGGTTTTTCCTCAGAACAACCCTGTGAAGTTGGCTGGTCTCTCAAACATCAGAATTATGATGCAATGAATGTTACATACTACATTACACATAGGTTTTTCCTCCCAATAACCCTGTGAAGTTGGCTTGTATCTCAAACATCAGAATTATGATGCAAGGAATGATGATATACATACTACATTACACTTAGGTTTTCCTCACAACAACCCTGTGATGTTGGGGGTTATCTCAAAGATCGGAATTTTGATGCAATGAATGTTACATACTACTTTACACCTAGGTTTTTCCTCACAACAACCCTGTGAAGTTGGCTGGTATATCAAACATCATAATTATGATGCAATGAATATTACATACTACATCACACCTACGGTAAGTTTTTCCTCACAAGAACCCTGTGAAGTTGGCTTGTATGTCAAACATCAGAATTATGATGCAACGTATGATGATATACATACTACATTACACATAGGTTTTTCCTCACAACAACCCTGTGAAGTTGGCTGGTATCTCAAACATCAGAATTATGATGCAATGAATGATGATATACATACTACATTACACTTAGGTTTTTCCTCAGAACAACCCTGTGTAGTTGGCTGGTATCTCAAACGTCAGAATTATGATGCAATGAATGTTACATACTACATTACACCTAGGTTTTTCCTCACAAAAACCCTGTGAAGTTGGCTGGTCTCTCAAACATCAGAATTATGATGCAATGAATGTTACATACTACATTACACATAGGTTTTTCCTCCCAATAACCCTGTGAAGTTGGCTTGTATCTCAAACATCAGAATTATGATGCAAGGAATGATGATATAAATACTACATTACACTTAGGTTTTCCTAACAACAACCCTGTGATGTTGGGGGTTATCTCAAAGATCGGAATTTTGATGCAATGAATGTTACATACTACTTTACACCTAGGTTTTTCCTCACAACAACCCTGTGAAGTTGGCTGGTATATCAAACATCATAATTATGATGCAATGAATATTACATACTACATCACACCTACGGTAAGTTTTTCCTCACAAGAACCCTGTGAAGTTGGCTTGTATGTCAAACATCAGAATTATGATGCAACGTATGATGATATACATACTACATTACACTTAGGTTTTTCCTCACAACAACCCTATGATGTTGGCTGGTATCTCAAACATCAGAATTATGATGGAATGAATGTTACATATTACATTACAACTAGGTCTTTCCTCACAAGAACCCTGTGAAGTTGGCTGGTAGCTCAAATATCAGAATTATGATGCAATGAATGTTACATACTACATTACACCTAGGTTTTTCCTCACAACAACCCTGTGAAGTTGGCTTCTATCTAAAACATGAGAATTATGATGCAATGAATGTTACATACTACATTACAACTAGGTCTTTCCTCACAAGAACCCTGTGAAGTTGGCTGGTATCTCAAACATCAGAATTATGATGCAATGAATGATGATATACATACTACATTACTCCTAGGTTTTTCCTCAGAACAACCCTGTGAAGTTGGCTGGTATCTCAAACATCAGAATTATGATGCAATGAATGTTACATACTACATTACACCTAGGTTTTTCCTCACAACAACCCTGTGAAGTTGGCTGGTATCTCAAACTTCAGAATTATGATGCAATGAATGTTACATAGTACATTACACCTAGGATTTTCCTCACAACAACCCTGTGAAGTTGGCTGGTATCTCAAACATCAGAATTATGATGCAATGAATGATGATATACATACTACATTACACTTAGGATTTTCCTCACAACAACCCTGTGAAGTTGGCTGGTATCTCGAACATCAGAATTATGATGCAATGAATGTTACATACTACATTACAGCTAGGTTTTTCCTCACAACAACCCTGTGAAGTTGGCTTGTATCTCAAACATCAGAATTATGATGCCATGAATGATGATATACATACTACATTACACATAGGTTTTCCTCACAACAACCCTAGGAAGTTGGCTGGTAACTCAAACATCAGAATTATGATGTAATGAATGTTACATACTACATTACACCTAGGTTTTTCCTCACAACAACCCTGTGAAGTTGGCTGGTATCTCAAACATCATAATTATGATGCAATGAATATTACATACTACATCACACCTACGGTAGGTTTTTCCTCACAAGAACCCTGTGAAGTTGGCTTGTATGTCAAACATCATAATTATGATGCAATGAATGATGATATACATACTACATTACACTTAAGTTTTTCCTTACAACAACCCTGTGAAGTTGGCCTGTATCTCAAACGTCAGAATTATGATGCAATGAATGCTACATACTACATTACACCTAGGTTTTTCCTCACAACAACCCTGTGAAGTTGGCTGGTATCTCAAACATCAGAATTATGATGCAGCGAATGTTACATACTACATTACACTTAGGTTTTTCCTCACAACAACCCTGTGAAGTTGGCTGGTATCTCAAACATCAGAATAATGATGCAATGAATGATGATATACATACTACATTACACTTAGGTTTTTCCTCACAACAACCCTATGATGTTGGCTGGTATCTCAAACATCAGAATTATGATGGAATGAATGTTGCATATTGCATTACAACTAGGTCTTTCCTCACAAGAACCCTGTGAAGTTGGCTGGTAGCTCACATATCAGAATTATGATGCAATGAATGTTACATACTACATTACACCTAGGTTTTTCCTCACAACAACCCTGTGAAGTTGGCTTCTATCTAAAACATGAGAATTATGATGCAATGAATGTTACATACTACATTACAACTAGGTCTTTCCTCACAAGAACCCTGTGAAGTTGGCTAGTATCTCAAACATCAGAATTATGATGCAATGAATGTTACATACTACATTAAAACTAGGTTTTTCCTCACAACAACCCTGTGAAGTTGGCTTGTATCTCAAACATCAGAATTATGATGCAATGAATGATGATATACATACTAGATTACTCCTAGGTTTTTCCTCACAACAACCCTGTGAAGTTGGCTGGTATCTCAAACATCAGAATTATGATGCAATGAATGTTACATACTACATTACACCTAGGTTTTTCCTCACAACAACCCTGTGAAGTTGGCTGGTATCTCAAACTTCAGAATTATGATGCAATGAATGTTACATAGTACATTACACCTAGGTTTTTCCTCACAACAACCCTGTTAAGTTGGCTTGTATCTCAAACATCAGAATTATGATGCAATGAATGATGATATACATACTACATTACACTTAGGATTTTCCTCACAACAACCCTGTGAAGTTGGCTGGTATCTCAACAATCAGAATCATGATGCAATGAATGTTACATACTACATTACACCTAGGTTTTTCCTCACAACAACCCTGTGAAGTTGGCTGGTATCTCGAACATCAGAATTATGATGCAATGAATGATGATATACATACAACATTACACCTAGGTTTTTCCTCACAACAACCCTGTGAAGTTGGCTGGTCTCTCAAACATCAGAATTATGATGCAATGAATGTTGCATAATACATTACACCTAGGTTTTTCCTCACAACAACCCTGTGATGTTGGCTTGTATATCAAACATCAGAATTATGATGCAATGAATGTTACATACTACATTACAGCTAGGTTTTTCCTCACAACAACCCTGTGAAGTTGGCTTGTATCTCAAACATCAGAATTATGATGCAATGAATGATGATATACATACTACATTACACTTAGGTTTTTCCTCACAACAACCCTGTGATGTTGGCTGGTATCGATGCAATGAATGTTACATACTACATTACTCCTAGGTTTTTCCTCACAACAACCCTGTTATGTTGGCTTGTATCTCAAACATCAGAATTATGATGCAATGAATGATGATATACATACTACATTACACCTAGGTTTTTCCTCACAACAACCCTGTGAAGTTCGCTGGTATCTCAAACATCAGAATTATGATGCAATGAATGTTACATACTACATTACACTTAGGTTTTCCTCACAACAACCCTGTGATGTTGGGGGGTATCTCAAAGATCAGAATTATGATGCAATGAATGTTACATACTACATTACACCTAGGTTTTTCCTCACAACAACCCTGTGAAGTTGGCTTGTATCTCAAACATCAAAATTATGATGCAATGAATGTTACATACTACATTACACCTAGGTTTTTCCTCACAACAACCCTGTGAAGTTGGCTTGTATCTCAAACATCAGAATTATGATGCAATGAATGATGATATACATACTACATTACACCTAGGTTTTTCCTCACAAAAACCCTGTGAAGTTGGCTTGTATCTCAAAGATCAGAATCATGATGCAATAAATGATGATATACATACTACATTACATTTCGGATTTTCCTCACAACAACCCTGTGATGTTGGCTGGTATCTCAAACATCAGAATTATGATGCAATGAATGATGATATACATACTACATTGCACTTAGTTTTTTCCTCACAACAACCCTGTGAAGTTGGCTTGTATCTCAAACATCAGAATTATGATGCAATGAATGATGATATACATACTACATTACACCTAGTTTTTTCCTCACAAAAACCCTGTGAAGTTGGCTTGTATCTCAAAGATCAGAATCATGATGCAATAAATGATGATATACATACTACATTACATTTCGGATTTTCCTCACAACAACCCTGTGAAGTTGGCTGTTATCTCAAACATCAGAATTATGATGCAATGAATGTTACATACTATATTACACCTAGGTCTTTCCTCACAACAACCCTGTGAAGTTGGCTGGTAGCTCCAATATCAGAATTATGATGCAATGAGTGTTACATACTACATTACACCTAGGTTTTTCCTTACAACAACCCTGTGAAGTTGGCTTGTATCTCAAACATCAGAATTATGATGCAGTGAATGTTACATACTACATTACACCTAGTTTTTTCCTCACAACAACCCTGTGAAGTTGGCTTGTATCTCAAATATCATAATTATGATGCAATGAATGATGATATACGTACTACATTACACTTACGTTTTTCCTCACAACAACCCTGTGAAGTTGTCTGGTATCTCAAACATCAGAATTATGATGCAATGAATGATGATAAACATACTACATTACACTTAGGTTTTTCCTCACAAGAACCTTGTTAAGATGGCTGGTATCGATGCAATGAATGTTACATACTACATTACACCTAGGTTTTTCCTCACAACAACCCTGTGAAATTGGCTGGTATCTCAAACATCAGAATTAGCCTAGAAGACTTTAGAATAATCTACCTAATGAAAAATGATACTAATGCCTATCGATATCCCGCGTGGATGAGAAGATATTTTTCTGAATATGCTGGGCATTCCTGATGTCATGGTGAAAGCTAGTGATGGAATCAAAGATGCCTACAACTTGTAATAAGGGAAGTGGGATTTGATGGATGCTTAAACACCGCCACATGGACCTGGCTCTATAAGATATAAATACGCATGACTAGTAGGGCACTATCAGCAAGTGAAGCATTCAGAAATGCGCAGACATTTAACTAAGGGCTTCTTAGATATAACATTCCTACACTCTTATTGAAATGAATTGGATAGACATCAAGGTAACAGAGAGGGAAAATGAGAACTTCCCTCACTCCCCTCCCTTCCTTTAGGTCTCCAGAGATTACAGTACCAAAAGAATAGATTAGATAGCGAGGAAAAACCCCTAATCACATGATGCAGCTGAAGGCATTGTTTCAAAGACAATTGGAACATTAAAGGAGCAGACAATGAAGAGAAAAGGCAAGGAGAGGGAGCAAGCAGTCGCAGACCACGGAGGGAGAAACTAAAGTCATAAAAGGACCCATCATCCAGTTCAGCGGAAAAAGGGAAGGGGGAGGTGGGGAGGCTGGGAAGGGAGTAGTCCCAAGCCAGGCCAGCAAAGCAATGGAGGGGGGCGTGGGCGCCGCGCGAAGGGACATTAAAAATAAATAAATAAATAAATAAATAAATAAATTGCATCGTCGGGGGTCATGGCGGCGCCCCCCACGTGACCCACAAAGATGGCACTGGGGGCACGTTCCCTCCTGCCCCCCCTATCGTTACGCCTCTGCCTGGAGGGCAATCCTGTGAGAGGGGATCGAACAAGGTGGCTGTTAACCTATCGTGAAAAGCGAAGGAGATGGCAGTCCCGTATGGGAATCGGACAAGGGGACATTTGAACTATCGTGAAAAGCGAAAGTAGATAGAAACGTGGTTGGCAATAGAGTGAGTGGGGATCGATAGAAGTTAAGACGGAACTCTTCGAACTAAGACTGGAACCTTCATGGCAGTCCTGCGTGTGGTGGGATCGAACAAGGACAGGTGACTTGAACTATCGTGAAAAGCGAAAGGAGATGGGAGTCCTGTATGGGAATCGAACCACGAGACATTTGAACTATCGTGAAAAGCGAAAGTAGATAGAAACATGGTTGGCAGTAGAGTGAGTGGGGATCGATAGAAGTTAAGACGGAGCTCTTCGAACTGACACTGAAACCAGGATGGCAGTTCTGGGCAGGCCCGGATTAAGCTAGTGTGGGGCCTGTAGCATATGTTATGAAGGGGCCCCAAATAAAAAAAATGCACATAAATATTAAAACATAAATTATTTACTTGCATAGTAAAGTAATTCAATTTTTTCATTTGCCTAGTGACCCCCCCACCAACCACCCCATGCCTCCACTCAGCTGAGCCAGCCAGTCAACAAACTTTACAACACACACACACACACCCCACACACACACTTTTGTGACTCCTGACCATGGGTTCTCCTTTGGAGTTATTTTCACAAAGAGAAAGGGGGTGGGGAACAAAACTCTGAATGTTTAAATTAAAAGGTTCTCAGGAATTCTGTACTTTGAGAAATCTGAACCTATTAGCAATTTTGGCACACAACAGTAGATGTTTGATTCCAATGTGTGCAGAACATATTGGATCCCAGCAGCCATCACATTAAAAGGGCCATTTGACAATATTAAGAATATATGTTTAACCTCTTGTGCAAGCCTGACAGGAAAACAGATGTATATTTAAAATAGTTGATGCATTGCAAATGAATGTGATTATGATGAGGTGCATTAGCAACTTCCATGAAAACAGAAGTATCCAAAAGACAATCTTTTGGCAGGAGGCACAGCCTCTTTCAATCTAAATTACACTAACATGCTTAATATTAAAAGGAGGAATTGCACAAATCATTCAGTGCAACCCTAAGCATGTTTACTCAGAAGTAAGTCCCACTGAACTCAATGAGCCTTACTCTCTAGTAAGTGTGCTTAGGTTTGCAGCCTCCATTTATCTTTGGACAATTTCAACAGGCATCCCAATGTAAAGCTAATGAAGTTGGCAAGCAGCAGTAGTTATTTTAGTTCTAGAGGAGAGGAAACAAAGGAGCTCACCTTAAATTTGGCAGTTCCTTGAAAAGCAATGATCACAAATTCCCTCCCAACAGCACTAGATACTAAAGGAGGATATAAGTGACCTTACCCAACAAGACCGTGATATAAGCTCCCCTCAACTGATCCACTAAACTTTGAGACTCCTCTTGCCGCGCATCTGAGTTACTTCCGGCTTTCTTTTTCCTCTTAAAGGTACATGTTCTCATTGTTTATCTTTACCCTCTCCCAGTCAGTCGGAAAACGCTGGCAACATTCAACTAGCATCTTCTTTAGCTTCCTTTCTTCCGCCCAGCATAAGTTAGTTGTTTTTTTAATCTGAACTGCTTTTATTTCTTTTACTCTCTGTGTGTGTATGTTTTTAAAAACTTTTACAGTTTAAACAAATAAGGTCCAACTCCCTGGCGATTAAGTTATCTTTGAGACCCCTTTGCAAGCAATCTGTTCCTATTGTTGTTCTTACTGCTTCCTCCACTTAACATAATAGATAACCCAATCAACACCATGGTGCCAGGAAGACCTTGCTTAAATGCCCTCAAGCAAGGCGAGAGAATGGGCAGCAGCAGACAATGAGGAGAGTCAGAGAGCACCAATTAAAGATCAATTAGAGAGCCAGCGTGTATGGAGAGCCAGTGTGGTGTAGTGGTTAGAGTGCTGGACTAGGACTGGGGAGACCTGAGTTCAAATCCCCATTCAGCCATGAAAACTAGCTGGGTGACTCTGAGCCAGTCACGTCTCTCTCAGCCTAACCTACTTCACAGGGTTGTTGTGAAAGAGAAACTCAAGTATGTAGTACACCACTCTGGGCTCCTTGGAGGAAGAGCGGGATATAAATGTAATAATAATAATAATAATAATAGAAGGGGCAGGGCCCGTAGCAAATGCTACATTTGCTACTACATTAATCCGCCCCTGGTTCTGGGAGTGGAGATCGAAAAAGGTGACTTTGAACTATCGTGAAAAGCGAAAGGAGATGGCAGTCCTGTGAGTGGGGATCGAACAACATTACGTTTGAGCTATCTTGTTAAAGGAGATTGAAACATGGTTGACAGTAGAGTGTGTGGGGATCCGTACAAGTTTTGAACTGTTCAGTCTTCACTTGTGCCAGTACCCACTCACATTCCTGACATCCCGGATTCCATCTCTGGAGACGGCAGATGGAGATTCAGTCTCCGGGATGGCAGGAATGTGCCATCTTTTTCAACTGTTCAGTCTTCACTTGTGCCAGTCTTCACATTCCTGCCATCTCCAGAGACAGCGTGCCTGCTGCTGCTTGCTTCTGCTTCTCTTAGGCGTTTCCACCCACGGTGGTTCAATCACTGGCGGACTTCATTCAGATGCCTGGGTCACATCCCCCCTTGCCTGGCAATGATATAGCCACTGACATGAAAGGAAATTGATGTTGTCTTTTATTTATATATATTTAAATATTGGAGAATGACGGGCAGTAAACACGGATTCTGTTCAATGGGGTTCTAGTAAGGTGCCATGTTTCTTCAGCTGTTGCCAACCTGGCCCACCTACCCCACCTATTGTGATTACACACACACACACCACTTTTAGGCTGGTTATGAGACTCGGCTGAAAAGCAATGAGCAATGAGCCATTGCTGAACCAAGACTATTCGGAACAAGCAGAAAGTGGTGGAGTCTTTTTGGAGCATCAGGACTCTGTTTAAATCCGGTGTAGAGAGGCAATCCCCCCACCCCCACCCTCAAAAAGGAGAGAAAAGACATTGACACACTACAGGGTTCATAAGCAAGTGCACGCAGTGGTGGGACCCAGCTTGGCCACCCATAGATGCAATCCACCTCCTAGGTGCCTCTGCCCAATCTTTCTTTCTTTCTGGTGCTGCGGCTGAAAAGACATTTAAAGGGGAAACACACCTTGTAAGTAATGAACGTGTTTCAGCTAACCCAGCAGCAATTCTTGGCTAACTTGGCAAAGAGGCACCTTTTAATGTGGTGATTCTCTTTATTGAGCAGGGAGAGAGTAATTGGCCCTATTCACCCCCAGCATAGTACCTCCAGTGACTATTGCTGGTGTCTATCATGTTTCTTTTTAGATTGTGAGCCCTTTGGGGACAGGGAGCCATCTTATTTATTTGTTATTTCTCTGTGTAAACCGCCCTGAGCCATTTTTGGAAGGGCAGTATAGAAATCGAATAAATAATAATAAATAAATAATAATAATTCAGGGCCACACAATAATGAAGGGGGCCGTTTTAAAATCAGGGGGATACTATTACGGTGACCAGCTGGTGCTGGTAAAATTCTGCCATGTCAATGGAAATGTATTCTACATTTTGTATTTGGTTATGTTTCTGTGGAGTGCTTTAAAATGGTGGTCTTCAAACAAATATGTTTTGTTAACAGCTCAACAACAGGTTACAAAATCAGCCCAGGAAATGGGAACATTTGGTGTTGGAACCAACCAGAGAGAAGCTGACCTTGGGGACTTAATCCAGAATGGTACCCAGGAGAAATAAAGGGGGGGAAATGAGCAGAGGCACACCGGCTCTAGACGGAGCCCCAGTGCTCAGAAAAGGTACTACCTCCACGTTTTCCAAACAGCCTTCGCTCGGCAAGGGCTCTTTGCCTCTGCTGTCTTTATTTCAGCCACTTGTGAGCAACAGCTGAGCTTTAAGTTTTGATCTGCTGAGCTTTAAGTTCAGGGGGAAGTTCTACTTTGACAAGGCTTTACCCATTGTTGTGAGCAGGCTGCAATGTCCTCCCTGCAAGGGATAGAGGAAGCACACAGCCCATGCCAACTTAGCCAACAGAAGCTAAGGCTCTTTTCATTGCTGAGGTCATAGCATTCTGATTAAAAGAAAGGAAGAGACATCACATAAATCTATAGTTTCATAAGTTTTATTAAAGCAATTGGTTACATATTAGCATCAAGCAAGCAAGCAATTCAATCCATTTGTTTCCCAGTGTAGTGTCATGTATCTCAGTAGCAGCTAAAACCATTTTCTTCACTAACAATGAAGTGTGTGTGTGTGTGTGTGTGTGTGTGTGTGTGTGTGTGATCTCGCAGCTGTTCTTGGCTAAGAAAGACAAAACAATTTAAACATTTTAATGCAAGTGAGGAGAAGAGAGGCTAGACGTGGCCGAAGAGGGGGAGGGAGAGGAAGGGGGGAAGTGAGAGAATGCCAATTCAGGTTTTGAGTGAGAGAAGGAACAAGGCAAGGGAGAAGGGGTAAAACAAACCAGTCAATAACACCTGTCTGACCTGTGTAAACAATAAATAATAAAATCTCTGACTGGCGTCCTGACTATATTTTCTGTTCCAATATAATAGCCCTTTGGAATAACTCTTGAGTACAACTGAATAATTTAGTCAAGATCTCAGGCTCTTCTCCAAATTTCATGACTTTTCTGAATAATACTAAAATATGCGTGCAGCTGGACTTCTGGTTGGACTGCCAACGCAGCTGCACGCCTCTCTGACGGGAGGATCGAGAAGAAGAAATTAAGGGGGTTTTGCGGCTTCAAACCCCCCCCCCCACTTCACCCTGGATTAAAGGGTAGATTCAAGATAAACCACGGTCCCCCTTTTGCCAGCTCCCTAAGTCAGAGTTGCGTCGGAGGACACAATTATGTCTTAGGTAAGAGTGGTGGGGGCTGGATTTAAATCAAGCTGTCTTCTTCTGCGAAAATCTTTTTGACCAAAGCTGGCTGGCAGCCAATCTCTATGGCTTCAATCTAATTAATTGCTAAAGTTCAAGAAGCTCACCTTTCAACGTGATTGATGTTAAATTGCTGCAATTTCTCCTGCGTTTACTGGGAAGACAGCTACAAGATGCGGCTGTAAGTTCTTTTTGGCTATAAATAAGGAGAGGAATCCAATCTTCCTGTTAATTATTGGAATTTAAGAGACTAACTGATGTTCAAAAGTTTTCAGTATTTGGAAAAAGATCTTAATAGTGGGAACTATTTTTCTTACTGTTTGAAAAAGTTTATGGAAGAGGAGATTTGCCATTCGTCATTTAAGCTGTCTATTACTAACTTCAGCCAATTATAGTCAAAAGGCGTTCCACACTACTGTGAGAAAATTGAACTGCTACTGATAAGATATATGAGTTGTGGTGCAGAACTGTTTACATTTGGAGAATAATCACAGGCTTTTACTTTCTCTTTTGAGACCAAGGACATTGAACCCTGCTGTGAAAGTGTTTTACTCCTTTCTCTCTTCTTTAAGAAAGGGGAAGGAGGAGGAAGGGGAAAAAGGGACAAGAAAAAGAGGAAAATGATGTCAAAAAAACTACACCAAAGCCAGATACAGCCACAGCTTAGGAAATTTTCTCTTCCAAGTCCAGGTGTGGGGGAAGTCAGTGTGGCTGAAAATTTGGATAAGACACTGGAAGAAATGAAACAAATTCTTCAGTCAAACACTAATGCCCTCCAACAAGTTACTTTGGATATGACTCAAGTCAAACAGAATATGCAACAAATAAATGATAGAGCGTCAAATATAGAGGAAACTGTCAAAAGATTAGCACAAGATAATAAAGAATTTAAATCAAGGGTTGACAACTTAGAGAAAGATGTGGGATCACTGAAAGATGACAGAGAAAAACTATTAGATCAAATGGCATTGCTGGAATTAAGACAAAAAGAGAGACTCTTAAGGTTCAGGGGCATTCCAGAGAAAGCTGACCAGAATATTAAGAAACTACTTGGGGAAGAACTTGCATTAATTTTGGGAATTACAGCTGGAGAGATGGAGGCACAGACTGAGAAAGCTTTTCGCCTAAATTTGGATTTTGCCACAAAAAATAAATTAATTAAAGATTGCCTGGTGGAATTTACCTCTAAATCAATTACTGAGCGAATATTTCAGGCTCACTTTACTACAGCTCTCACAATCGATGCTCACCTGATAAAAAATTTGAAAGAAATTCCAGCTAGAACTCTAAGGAAACGTAAGGATTACAAATTTTTGACTGATGCATTAAATGCTAATGGAATACGTTTCAGGTGGGAATTACCAGAGGGAGTGTCTTTCTTCTACAAGGGTAAGAAAAATAGACTTACTGAGCTTCTTAAAGTGCAAGAATTTTGGCGGAAATACAAAAAAGACTTATCTCCTGAGCACCCTGCTTCCTCAACACATAATTAGAACTCAACAATATGGATTACAAACGAAATTACAGATTTTTTTCTTGGAACATTAATGGGTTAAATTCTAAAGTTAAAAGAAATTTGGATATTTGGATATTGGATATTGTGTGTTTACAAGAGACCCACATTAGAAAGCAAGATAGAAAAATTTTGGTTAATAAGGCTTTAGGACAAGAATTTGTGTCTTCAGACAAGAAAAAAAAAAAGAGGGGTAGTATTTTATGTCAAACAACAGTTTGAACCTAAACTGATTTTTAAAGACAAAGAAGGCAGGATATTAGCATTGGAAATTCTAATTTCTGGAATTAAAGCAGTGATAATTGGAATCTATGCCCCAAATGAAAAGAAAGTTGAATTTTATAATTATTTGGAATAAAAGATGGCGGAGTTATCGAATGTCAATCTGATTATATGGGGAGATTTTAATGGAGTTGTTTCGACATCTTTGGATAGAAAATCCGACATTTCGGATAGGAATTTACAAGGAAAACTTCCTAAAGTATTTTTTGACTTAGTAGAACACATGGATCTTTATGATTTGTGGAGAATTAAAAATTCCACTGCAAAAGAATATACTTATTTCTCTGAAAGATATCAATCACATTCAAGGATAGATATGGTTTGGACATCTAAAGCTATTACACCATGTATGGAAAGGATGGATATTTTACCTAGGACTTTTTCAGATCATAACCCAATTTGCTTTACATGGAAGAAGAAAAGAACGACCTCATTTCGTTGGAGATTGAATGAATACCTCTTGAAAAAACCAGACGTTATGGAGAAAGCTAAAAAGAAATTAAAGGACTATTTTGAATTGAATTTGCATCAGGGAATGGACAATAAAATTGTTTGGGATGCAAGTAAAGCGGTTATGAGAGGTTTTTTTATACAGCAAAATTCATATTTCAAAAAGCAAAGAGGACTGAAAAAAGAGACATTATTGATGCAGATCTCCAAAAAGGAAAGGGAATTATTATGGGCCAAAGATAAGAAGACGGTCATACAAGCTATCAAAATGCTGCAACAACAACTTTCTATGTTGATAGCGAATGAACTAGAACAGAATTTGAAATACGTCAAGCAAATGTCATTCAAGTTCGCAAATAAACCAGGCAAGTTGTTAGCTTGGAAAATTAGATCTGAGAAGAAGAAAAATTATATATCCAAAATACTTACAAAAAACGGGCTCTCTTATGATGGAAAGGAAATAAGAGCAGAATTTTTTAAATATTATTCAGAATTATATAAAGGCAAAATAGTTGAAGATAAAAAAATTGAGCAGTTTCTCAGGACCAAAAATATTCCAAAACTTACTAAGGAGCAAATAGAAACTATGAATGCTCCGATAACAGTTATGGAAGTAATAGAAGTAATAAATCAAGCCAAGCCCAACAAGGCCCCCGGGCCTGATGGACTGTCAGCTTTATACTATGTCATTTAAAGATCAAATTTTACAACCTCTTCAATGGACTATGAATGACATTTTACAAAAAGGGATTATGCCAGATTTGTGGAAGTATGCAAATATTGTAGTAATCCCCAAACCAGACCAAGACTTAACGTTAGTTAAAAACTATAGACCAATTTCACTTTTAAATAATGATTATAAACTTTTTGCTGCTATTTTGGCAAGAAGAATGAAGGTTATACTGAGGCATTTTATTCATGAAGATCAAGCTGGATTTTTGCCAAAGAGACAATTGAGAGATAATGTCAGAACAGTCTTGAATGTACTGGAGTACTATGAAAAACATAATGATAAACAGATGGCGATATTTTTTTTGGATGCAGAGAAAGCTTTTGGCAATATTTTGTGGCAATTTTTGTGGAGATTACTAGAGGTAATGACTGCTGGCAATAATTTTATTAGGGCAATTAAGACAATTTATTCGGAGCAATATGCTAAGATTATTTTAAATGGGGAACTATCAGACAACTGTGTAATACAAAAAGGGACAAGACAAGGATGTCCACTTTCCCCATTGCTTTTTATATTGGTTCTAGAAGTGCTTTGTAGAGCTATCAGAGAAGATGACAAATTACACGGTCCCAAAATTGGGAAACAGGATAATAAGCTGAGAGCGTCTGCAGATGATGTTGTGCTGTTTTTAGAGGATCCAATGGATAAGATTGAAAGACTCTTGGATAAAATACAACAATTTGGTCAACTGGCTGGATTCTATATAAACAAGACTAAGACTAAGGTGTTAACTAAAAATATGGATCAGAAAACCAAAGACAGATTCTCTGAAATAAGTGAGCTGAAAGTGGAGAAGAAAGTTAAATATTTGGGGGTTTGGTTATCAAATAACAACTCCCTGTTGTTTATAAATAATTATGTCAAAATATGGAATTCAGTGAAAATTGATTTACAAAGATGGTCTAAAATGAATCTGTCTTTAATGGGAAGAATTTCAGTGGTGAAAATGAATGTCTTGCCTAAAATGTTGTTTCTCTTTCAGACTATTCCCATAATAAACACTTTAACTTGTTTTAAGCAATGGCAGAAGGACATAACTAAGTTTGTTTGGCAGGGGAAAAGACCAAGAATTAATTTTAAGAATCTAACAGATGCAAAGGAAAGAGGTGGCCTTACCTTGCCAGACTTAAGGTTGTATTTTGATGCTGTTTGTTTGACATGGTTAAAAGAATGGATAATGCTAAGAAACCCTAGAATTCTTGATTTAGAAGGATTTGACAGGTTTGGATGGCATGCATATTTGTGGTATGAAAAAAGTAAAATACATAAAGATTTTTTGAACCACTATGTGAGAAGGAGTTTAATGAGGGTGTGGTTAAAATACAAAAATTGGTTTGAACCTAAAACTCCGTTATGGGTATCTCCGATTGAATCCTTATCACGTAAAGAAGTAAATATGCAAATGTGCTGGGGTACCTATAGGGATTTGGTACATTTTCACGAAAAGGATTGTAAGTTAAAAAGCTTAACTGAAATACAAGATTTGGTTAGAGATTGGTTTCAGTATCATCAGTTAAATGAGATGTATAAGAAGGATCTTAAAGTTGGATTTGAGGACCAGACTTCAAATTTTGAGAAGGAATTATGTCAAAATGATGAAAAATTAGTTTCTAAAATGTATAAACTATTGCTTTTAGAGGAGACAAGAGAGGAAGTGGTTAAAACGACTATGATAAAATGGGCTCAAGATGCGGGGCGTAATATAGAAATGACAGCCTGGGAAAAGTTATGGAAAAATGATTTAAAATTTACTGCATGTTATGCTATCAAAGAAAATTATTATAAAATGATGTATAGATGGTATCTGACACCAAAAAAATTGGCATTAATGTATAAAAATGTTTCAAACAAATGTTGGAAGTGTGGACATTTTGAAGGCACATTTTTTCATATGTGGTGGACCTGTGGGAAGGCTAAAGCCTATTGGGATATGATATATAATGAATTAAAGAAAATATTTAAAATGACATTTCCTGAGAAGCCAGAATCCTTCCTGCAGGGAATAACACAAGGTGCAATTTCTATAACCAATTTAACATTTTTTATGTATGCCTCCACGGCGGCTAGAATTATATATGCACAGAAATGGAAGTCTAGTGAACTGCCTTCAAAAGAAGACTGGCTGATAAAAATTTTGGAATATGTGGAGATGGCAAAACTTACAGCACTATTAAGAGATCAAAACTTGGAATGTTTTAAAGAAGATTGGAAACCATTTTTGTTGTATCTAAAGAATTACTTTCCTACTATGGACTTGACAGCAGGGTCTGAAATTTAGTATAAATCAGAGGTTGGTTAGATTAATTATGTTTGTAAGGGTTTGAACTTATGTTTTGAATTATTATCATAACAAGGGTAAATTTTATAGTTGTTGATTCACGAAGAAATGTGAGCGGGAAGTCCACCTATTTTGTGTGTATTTTTAATGAATGATAATATTGCTATTGTTAAAATCAATAAAAATTCAATTTGCAAAAAAAAAAAAAAGCATGCAGCTAGGGTATGGCATCTCGACGTGTCTCTGTGGCGGTGGGAGAGAGCGCGAAAGTCTAAAATGAACAGGTTACCATCGGAGTTACAATGTATAATACTTCTCCTTAGGGAAACCTCCTTTTTTCATAGCCATAATAATTCCTTTTCTCCAATTGTTTCGTGTGTGTGGGTGTGTGGGGGGAATGCAGAGCCAAAGAAGCAGGATGCCACGGCACCTCTAGAGAGGAACAACTATCCTTGTCCTCCCTCCCGTCTTGAAGGGCGATCCAAACATGACAGGGGAGGGTGGTGGAGCCTAAAATGGGGCTGGTGGTTGGCCTAGTACCACCCAGGGAGAAATAGATTTGGGGCGGCTGTCCCTGGCCCCCAGGTTGAAAGTCCAGGAGGGAAAAAGAATGCCTGTGTGCAGCAAGCAACCTGGGTGCACAAAAGATTTTTTTTTCTCCTGGATTTCTCTTCTGTCAGATTTCTCTTCTGTTCAGATTTCTCTTCTGTCAGATGAGATGGGGATTTCTCTTCCGTCAGCTTTCTCTTCTTTTCAGATTTCTCTTCTTTCCGTTTCAAATTTTTTATTAATTTTTAATAATAATAATAACCATAACAATCATAATAAACAAAATTACAAGTTGACTTCCCGCTCACCTCTTTTCGTGATACCAACTATAAGTTTTACCCTTATTGTAATATTAATTTAAAAAGAAAAACACAAATTTAACCCTTCCACCACCATTAATCTGCCCAACCTGCATTTCAAATTTCAAATCCTGTTGTAAGATTCATAGTAGGAAAATAATTCTTTAAATAAACCAAAAAAGGTTTCCAGTCTTCCTTGAAACGTTCTAAACTTTGGTCTCTGATCAGTGTTGTAAGTTTTGCCATTTCTGCATATTCTAAAGTTTTTATCAGCCAATCTTCTTTTGAAGGCTGTTCATTAGTCTTCCATTTCTGTGCATATAATACTCTAGCCGCCGTAGAAGCATACATTAAAAAAGTTAAATTATTTGTAGAAATTGCTCCTTGTGTTATTCCTTGCAGGAAGGATTCTGGCTTCTTAGGAAATGTCAGTTTAAGTATCCTCTTCAATTCATTATATATCATGTCCCAATAGGCCTTAGCCCTCCCACAGGTCCACCACATATGAAAAAAAGTACCTTTAATATGCCCACACTTCCAACATTTGTTTGAAACATTTTTATACATTAATGCCAGTTTTTTAGGCGTTAAATACCATCTATACATCATTTTGTAATTCAGTTAAAGATTTTAACTTACAATCCTTTCCATGAAAATACAACAGATCTCTATACGTACCCCCAGACATCTGCATATTTACTTCTTTACGTGATAAAGCTTCAATCAGGGATATCTATAATGGAGTTTTTGGTTCCAACCAATTTTTATATTTTAACCATACCCTCATTAAACTCCTTCTTACATAGTGATTCAGAAAATCTTTATATACTTTAGTTTTTTCATACCATAGATAAGCATGCCATCCAAACCTTCTATCAAATCCCTCCAGATCAAGGACTCTAGAGTTTCTCAATGTTATCCATTCTTTTAGCCATGTCAAACATACAGCATCAAAATACAACCTTAAATCTGGCAAGGTAAGACCACCCCTTTCCTTTGCATCTGTTAGATTCTTAAAGTTTATTCTTGGTCTTTTCCCCTGCCAAACAAATTTAGTTATATCCTTCTGCCATTGCCTAAAACAAGTCAAGTTATTAATTATAGGAACAGTCTGAAAAAGAAATAACATTTTAGGCAAAACATTCATCTTCACCACTGAGATTCTTCCCATCAAAGATAAATTCATTTTAGAACATCTTTGCAAATCATTTTTCATTGAGTTCCATGTTTTAACATAATTATTTGAAAACACCACAGAGGTATTATTTATTAACCAAACTCCCAAATATTTCACTTTCTTCTCCACTTTTAACTTACTTATTTCACCAAATCTATCTTTAATGTTCTGATCTATATTTTTAGTCAGAACCTTAGTTTTAGTCTTATTTATATAAAATCCAGCCAACTGGCCAAATTGCTGTATCTTGTCCAAAAGTCTTTCAATCTTATCCATTGGATTCTCTAAAAATAACACAACATCATCTGCAAAGGCTCTCAATTTATATTCTTGTCTCCCGATTTTGGGACCATGTAATTCATCATCTTCTCTAATAGATCTACAAAGCACTTCTAAAACCAATATAAAAAGCAATGGAGAAAGTAGACAACCTTGTCTAGTCCCCTTTTGTATTACACAATTGTCTGATAGTTCTCCATTTACAATAATCTTGGCATATTGTTCCGAGTAAATGGTTTTAATTGCTCTAATGAAATGTTTACCAGCAGTTATTTCCTCTAATAGTCCCCACATGAACTGCCACAAAATATTGTCAAAAGCTTTCTCTGCATCCAAAAAGATCATCGCCATCTGTTGGGGGAGTTTAGCAGGGGCTGTTTCTCTCTAAGGGGTAGGTCTTAGTCTCTCTATCTCTCTGTGTGTTACTTGTTAGGGTTAACATATAACAGGGCTAGGAGTTCTTAGGGTTACCTAAAGGCAGTGTTACTTAGTAGTGGGGGTGGAGTCAGCTAGGGCTGGGAGGGGCCCCACATTCCTTCCTTTGACTCCCATCCTGTGTGACAGTTGGAAGCCTACTCTACATATGAGGTGTAGGCCCGAGAGCATAGCGAACAGAGCATAGCAGACAGGGATAGTAAACAGGACATAGGAGTTTTGCAGGAGTTTAGCGGGAAGTGTGCGGGGGAGCCTGGAACAAGCCCCCGCGATCACAAGGATCACAAGGAGCCTCGTGGAGAAGAGAACATAAGTACATATCCCTCCCTCGTATCCCTCATATTCTTGGGAAAGGCTGTTTGGACAGTTAAATAGCTGACCATTACAGCTGAGACCTATCCTAATAAACTATCTAATAAATGGACAATTAGCTCCCTAAATACTGTAAACAGCCAACTAAAACAGTATGAAGATAAAAGGTCAGCAGGGGAAGGGGCACTTCCCAGTGTATTGCACAGAGTGCCACATGTACAACTATTTGCCCCATGGGCAGAAGTCATGGGTGTGTGCTCGGTGCAAGATGCTCCTGGCTCTCAGGGAACAAATCCGTTCCCTCGAGACCAAGGTGGCAGATCTGGAGAAGCTCAGAGAGACAGAGAGGCATGTGGACGAGACCTTCAGGGATGAGATAGAGGCATCCCACTCCAGGGCTGGTAGCTCCTCTGCTGTCAGGGAGAATGAAGGTCTTGGGCGAGGAGGACATCGGTCTGAGGAAGAGGGAAATGCTCCTTTAGAAGGGACCCCTTCCATGGTTGATGAGCCCATATCCTCTCGCACAGGGGATACTCCTCTGGGGCATGGGGGCCTCCTTGTAGTTGGTGATTCGATCATTAGGGGGATAGAGAGATGGGTTTGTGACCTGCGTGTTGACCGCATGGTGACTTGCCTGCCTGGTGCGAAGGTTGCGGACATTACGCAGCGTCTAGACAGGCTCCTAGGCAGTGCTGGGGAGGAGACAGCTGTCGTGGTGCACGTCGGCACCAACGATGTGGGGAAATGCAGTCGGGAGGTCCTGGAAGCCAAATTTAGGCTGATAGGTAGCATTTTGAAATCCAGGACCCCCAAGGTAGCATTCTCAGAAATGCTACCTGTTCCACGCGCAAGTACAGTGAGACAGGCAGAGCTGCGGGGTTTCAATGCATGGATGAGACGTTGGTGCCGGGAGGAGGGCTTTAGATTTGTTAGGCACTGGGACACATTTTGGGGCAAGCAAGGCCTGTACAAAAGGGATGGGCTGCACTTGAACCAAGATGGAACCAGACTGCTGGCGCTTAAAATCAAAAAGGTTGCAGAGCAGCTTTTAAAATGACACCTGGGGAACAGCCGATGGGAGCTGGGCAGTATCCCGTTTGGCAAAAGCCATCCTTTAAAGTGTGAGGCTGCAAAGAATTCAAATAAAACAGATGGGGACGGAGCAGAACTGCATAAAGAGCAGACTGGAGGCTGTGCCAGCAGGTCAAAGAGTCAAAGGAATAGCATACATCAGGGGAAAGATTCAGTGTATAGGTGCTTGTATGCCAATGCCAGAAGCCTCCGAGCCAAGATGGGTGAGCTGGAGTGCTTGGTTGCTAATGCAGAAATAGACATAGTGGGCATAACAGAAACATGGTGGAACAGTGAGAACCAGTGGGACACTGTTATCCCTGGGTATAAACTCTATAGGAAGGACAGGGAGGGGCACCTTGGAGGAGGGGTAGCACTGTATGTTAGAGAAGGGATAGAATCTAACAAGCTAGAAAACCTAGGTGGATTGGAGTCCTCCACAGAAACCCTGTGGGTGACTATACAAGGCCGGAAAGGAATCGTGCTACTGGGGACATGCTATTGCCCTCCGGATCAAAATGCCGACAGTGACTGGGAGTTGCAGGAGGAAATCAGGGAGGCATCAAGGAGAGGCAGGGCTGTAATTATGGGTGATTTCAACTACCCACACATAGACTGGGTAAATTCACATTCAAGTCAGGACAAAGAGGTCAAATTTCTAGATACGCTAAATGACTGTGCCTTAGAACAGTTGGTCATGGAACTGACCAGAGAGAAGGCGACCTTGGATCTAATTCTGAGTGACACCCAGGACCTGGTGCGTGATGTCAGTGTCATCGACCCTTTAGGGAACAGTGACCACAGTGCCATCAAATTCAGCATACATGCGGGGAGAGAATCACCAAGGATGTCAAACACAGACATTTTAAATTTCAAAAGAGGAAACTTCTCCAAAATGAGGAGTATGGTGAAAAGAAAGCTGAGGGGGAAAATCAGGAGAGTCACTTCGCTCCAGAGTGCATGGCGTTTACTCAAAACCACAATACTAGAAGCCCAGTTAGATTGTATACCCAAAAGGAGGAAAGGTACCACTAAGTCCAGGAGGATGCCAGCATGGCTAACGGGTACCGTCAAGGAAGCCCTAAAAGGGAAGAAGACTTTCTTCCGGAATTGGAAGGCCTGTCCAAACGAAAAGAACAGAAAGGAACACAAACTCTGGCAAAAGAAATGCAAGGTGACAATAAGGGAGGCAAAAAGAGAGTTTGAGGAACATTTAGCCAAAAGTATCAAGGGGAATAACAAAAACTTCTTTAAGTACATCAGAAGCAGGAAACCTGCCAGGGAGGCGGTTGGGCCATTAGACAATGAGGGAGTGAAAGGGATTATTAAGGAGGATATGGAGGTTGCAGAGAAACTGAATGAGTTCTTTGCGTCTGTCTTCACGGCAGAGGATACTGAGCATATACCCGTTCCTGAACCAGGCTTTTTAGGGATGGAGGCTAGAGAGCTGAGTCTGATAGAAGTGACAAGGGATGATGTTCTAAACTGTCTGGAAAAACTGAAAGCTAACAAATCACCAGGGCCGGATGGCATCCATCCAAGAGTCCTCAAGGAACTCAAATGTGAAATTGCCGACCTCCTTGCTAAAATATTTAACTTATCCCTGAAATCGGGCTCTGTACCAGAGGACTGGAGAGTAGCAAATGTAACACCGATTTTCAAAAAGGGATCCAGGGGAGATCCGGGAAATTACAGGCCGGTTAGCCTAACGTCCGTTCCAGGCAAATTGATGGAAAGCATTCTCAAGGATAAAATTGTAAAGCACCTAGAAGAACAGGCCCTGCTGGGAGTGAGCCAGCATGGCTTCTGCAAAGGTAAATCTTGCCTCACCAACCTTTTGGACTTCTTTGAGAGTGTCAACAAGTATGTGGATAAAGGTGATCCAGTTGACATAGTCTTCCTGGACTTCCAAAAAGCTTTTGACAAAGTTCCTCATCAAAGACTCCTGAGGAAACTTAGCTGTCATGGAATAAAGGGACAAGTACATGTGTGGATTGCTAACTGGTTGAAAGACAGGAAACAGAGGGTAGGTATAAATGGAGAGTTTTCACAATGGAGGGAAGTAAGAAGTGGGGTCCCCCAGGGATCTGTACTGGGACCGGTGCTTTTTAATTTATTCATAAATGATCTAGAAGCAGGGGTAAGCAGCGATGTGGCCAGATTTGCAGATGATACCAAACTCTTCCGGGTAGTGAAATCCAAAACGGATTGTGAAGCGCTCCAAAAGGATCTCTCCAAACTGGGGGAGTGGGCGACAAAATGGCAAATGCGGTTCAATGTTAGCAAGTGTAAAGTGATGCACATTGGGACGAAAAACCCCAACTTCAAGTATATGCTGATGGGATCTGAGCTGTCGGTGACAGACCAGGAAAGGGATCTTGGGGTTGTGGTTGACAGCTCGTTGAAAGTGTCTATTCAGTGTGCAGCAGCTGTGAAAAAGGCCAATTCCATGCTAGGGATCATTAGGAAGGGGATTGAAAATAAAACGGCTAACATTATAATGCCCTTATACAAAACTATGGTGCGACCACACTTGGAGTACTGTGTACAATTCTGGTCACCACATCTTAAAAAGGACATTGTTGAACTGGAGAAGGTACAGAAGAGGGCAACCAAGATGATCAGGGGCCTAGAGCACCTTTCTTATGAGGCAAGACTACAACACCTGGGGCTTTTTAGTTTAGAAAAAAGACGACTACGGGGAGACATGATAGAGGTCTATAAAATCATGCATGGCATGGAGAAAGTGGAGAGAGAGAGATTCTTTTCCCTCTCACACAACACTAGAACCAGGGGTCACTCCATGAAATTGATTGCCAGGAGGTCTAGGACCAACAAACGGAAGTACTTTTTCACACAACGCGTGATCCACTTGTGGAACTCTCTGCCACAGGATGTGGTGACGGCCAACAACCTGGATGGCTTTAAGAGGCGTTTGGATGACTTCATGGAGGAGAGGTCTATCAATGGCTACTAGTCAGAGGGCTGGGGGCCACCTCCAGCCTCAAGGGTGTGCCTCTGAGTACCAGTTGCAGGGGAGCAATGGCAGGAGAGAGGGCACGCCCTCAACTCCTGCCTGTGGCTTCCAGCGGCATCTGGTGGGCCACTGTGCGAAACAGGATGCTGGACTAGATGGGCCTTGAGCCTGATCCAGCAGGGCTGTTCTTATGTTCTTATGTTCTTATGTTTATCATTATGTTTTTCATAATACTCCAATACATTCAAAACTGTTCTAACATTGTCTCTCAATTGTCTCTTTGGCAAAAAGCCAGCTTGATCCTCATGAATAAAGTCTTGTAATACCACTTTCAGTCTTCTTGCCAAAACCACAGCAAAAAGTTTATAATCATTATTTAAAAGTGATATTGGCCTATAATTTTTGACTAATGTTAAGTCTTGATCTGGCTTTGGGATTATTGTAATATTTGCATGTTTCCACGAATCTGGCATAATCCCTTTTTGTAAAATGTCATTCATAGTCCATTGAAGAGGTTGTAAAATTTGATCTTTGAGTACTTGTAATACAAAGCTTAGAGTCCATCTGGCCCAGGGGCCTTGTTAAGTTTAGGTTGATTTATTGCTTCTATTATTTCCATAACTGTTATTGGAGCATTCATAATTTCTATTTGTTGATGAGAAAGTTTTGGAATGTTTTTAGTTCTGAGAAACTGCTCAATTTTTTAATCTTCTACTATTTTGCCGTTATATAATTCTGAGTAATATTTTAAAAATTCCATCCTTATTTCCTTTCCATTATAAGAGAGCCCATTTTTAGTAAATATTTTAGATATAAAGTTTTTCTTCCTCTCAAGTCTAATTTTCCATGCTAGCAACTTGCCTGGTTTATTTGCAAATTCAAATGATCTTTGCTTGATATACTTCAGACTCTGTCCAAGTTCATTTGCTATTAACATAGAGAGTTGTTGTTGTAAGATCTAAATAGCTTGGGATATCTTCTTATCTTTAGTCCATATCAGTTCTCTTTCCTTTTTGGAAATCTGCATCAGTAGTACCTCTTTTTTCAGTCCTCTTTGTTTTTTAAAATATGCATTTTGCTGTATGAAAAAAACCTCTCATGACTGCTTTACTTGCATCCCAAACAATTTTGTTATCCAATCCTTGATTTAAATTCAGTTCAAAATAATCCTTTAACTTCTTTTTGGCTTTCTCAACCACATCTGGTTTTTTCAAAAGATATTCATTCAGTCTCCACCTAAATGAAGTCACTCCTTCCTTCTTCCATGCAAAACAAATTGGATTATGATCTGAAAATGTCCTAGGTAGGATATCCATTGTTTTCATATGAGTTATAATAGTTTTAGATGTCCAGACCATATCTATCCTAGAGTGTGACTGATATCTTTCAGAAAAGTAGGTATATTCTTTTGCATTTGAATTTTTAATTCTCCATAAATCATAAAGATCCATATGATCTACTAATTCAAAGAATGCTTTAGGAAGTTTACCTTGTAAATTCTTTTCCGATAAATCAGATTTTCTATCCAGAGATGTCGAAACAACTCCATTAAAATCTCCCAATAGAAGCAAATTAGCATTCAATAAATCTGCCATCTTTTGATCCAAATAATTATAAAATTCAACTTTCCTTTCATTAGGGGCATAGATTCCAATTATCACTGTTTTAACTCCAGATATTAAAACTTCCAGTGCTAGTACCCTACCTTCTTCATCTCTAAAGATCAATTTAGGTTCAAATTGTTGTTTGACATAAAATACTACTCCTCTTTTTTTTTTTCCCCTTATCTGAAGAAACAAATTCTTGTCCCAGGGCTTTATTTACCAAAAATTTTCGATCATATTTTCTAATATGAGTCTCTTGTAAACACACTATATCCAAATTTTGTTTCTTAAGAAAATGGAAAACCCTGTTTCGTTTAATTTTTGAATTCAGGCCATTTACATTCCAAGATAAAAATCTGTAAGATCGTTTGTAATCCATATAGAGTGGTTTAAGTTATATATTTATGGAGCAGGATGTTCAGAAGATAAGTCTTTCTTGTATTTCCGCCAGAATTCTTGTGCTTTAAGGAGCTCAATGGATCTATTCCTCTTGCTCTTGTAAAAGAAGGAGATTCCCTCTGGTAATTCCCATCTAAAACGTATTCCTTTAGCATTTAATGCATCAACCAAAAATTTGTAATCCTTACGCTTTCTTAAAATTCTGGCTGGAATCTCTTTCAGAATTTTTATCTGATTAGTTTGAATTGTTAAGGTTGTAGTAAAGTGAGCCTGAATGATTCACTCTACTATTGATTTGGTGGGAAAATGTACTATGCAATCTTTAATTTATTTATTTCTTATTGCAAAATCCGAGTTTAAACGAAAGACTGTCTCAATCTGGGCATCCATCTCATCAGCCGTAATTCCCAAAAGTGATGCAAGTTCCTCTCCAAGTAGTTTCCTAATATTCTGATTAGGGGTTTCAGGGATTCCTCTGAACCTTAGAAATCTCTCTTTTTGTCTTAGTTCCAACAGAGCCATTTGATCCAGTAATTTTTTCTGTCATCTTTCAGTGATTGCACATCCTTCTCTACAGCTTCAACCCTTAATTTAAATTCTTTATTGTCCTGTGCCAATTTTTTGACAGTCTCATCAATATTTGAAGTTTTGTCATTTATCTCAGCCATATTTTGCTTCATTTGGGTTACATCAGAAATGACCTGTTTAAGGGCAGTGGCATTTGATGCCAGAGCAACTGCATTTGACTGCAAAATCTGTTTCATCTCAGTCAGCATTTGATCCATGGCTACAGCTACTTTAGCTTCCCCCGCACCTGTATCTGGAAGTGAAAGTTTCCTTGATTGTATATGTGTCTGGCTTAGATGAGGTTTCTCCCTACCTCTCATAATGACATGAAGGAGTTAAAGAAGAAAGTTCTTTGCCCAAGTATGTTTGTCCTTGATCTCAAAACAGAAAGTAAAAACCTGAGCTTGTTCTCAAATATAAACAATTCTGCAGCGTCTGTGTCTAATCAGTGGCAGAAAATTTTCTCACGGTGGTGTGGAATATCAAATAGAAAAACAGCAGAAGGTCTCTTCTTTAAACTTGAGAAATGAAAATCCTCACTGGTAGAATTCTTCCCAGATATTGTAACCAGCAACTTAAGTCTCCAGTCTTAATAGTTAATAAACAGAAGAAGAAGAAGAAAGAAAAGCAGCACTTGATGGCATGATGGCACATCATCATATGTCTTCCAAACACAATGACCTGGGGTGTGGTGTGTTGGGGAACCTGTTGGAAAACCACCTGCATGCAATGCAACAACACACACTGCAGCAATTTCTTCATCAAGCAAGACAGGACACAAGTTAACAGTAGTACATCTCCAAGGGTCCCTCCCTCCTCCCCACACACAAATGCATTTCAAAATAGGGGTGTCCCTATTTAAAACCGTCCGCCAACTAGCTAGGGAGGGAAAGGGGGCAACAAAAGGTGAACAATTGTTCACGCACTAACCCCTCTTCTTCCGGTCCTTCTCCTGCCGCACACTGCTTGTCACGGATGCGCTGCCACCAGCCAGCCACCCCGGGCTGGGACACAGACAGGGCGGCCGCATGAGGCACAGGAAGCCGGGGTAGGTCAACGCTGGAGGGGCAGAAGTGAGGAGACAACACTATTTGTGTTGCTCAACTCACCCCCAAGCAGAGACAAATGAAATGAACAGCAACTTTCAGAAAAGAAAAAGAAAAAACCCGATGGCAGGGACCTCCAGGTGAGGTCAGAGGTGGTAGGCTACTGTGTGGCTGCAGCTGTGGGATGGAGGAAGAAGTGAAGGGATGGAGGAGAGAGAGAGAGAAAAGAGAGAGAGGAGAGAGAGAAAAGAGAGAGAGAAGAGAGAGAAAAGAGAGAAAAGAGAGAGAGAAGAGAGGAGGAGCAGCACGGAGGGGGGGAGCTGTGATGTAGCAGCAGGGAGGGGGGATTCAGGTGTGGGGGGAGGACAGCAGCAGCAGCAGTCCCAAGAGGAGAGACAATAGGGCCTGACTGCTGCTAAAAAGATAATTTCAAGACACTTGAAAGACTATGAATCTCTTTCTGTAACTGAATGGTGCAGAAGGGTTTGGGAGGTGGTTCAAATTTATACGAGTTTATTCCAAACACTTTAGCCAATGATTGCCAAGTGTATGATTTTACATTTATGTTGTACCATTTACTTTGTTACAGATGAAGTGATAAATGATTTAAAAAAAAAAACAACACAATTCATAAGATAGGAAGAAGGGAGGCAAATAAGATAATCTTTTAAAAAAAAAAATTCAGTGGGATCCACTTTGGGGTTTCTGGAAGATAAAACTTGATATGGATTTTAATGTTTATACGAAGCTAGTATTATGAATGTTGAAATTTTTGTATGGCTATGTTGATATGCTAGGAAATGTGTTGTTTCAGGGGTTTTTTGTATTTTGTACTGAGTCTTTTTGTAATGAAAATTCAAATTTTAATTATAAAAAATAAAAAATAAAGTAATATATAGTTTTACATAGAGACTGAATTCACAAAAGTTCCATGCTGCCAATTCTGATGTCAAGAGAATGTTGATACAGGATGGTGGCACAAAGCTATTTTAAGAAACTATTCACTTCTATAGCAGACTATGTCTAATGCTTCCAAATCTTTCTCAAGGAGGCCTATGCACATGAGTTGGGCTGTGACCTTAAATCTTGTTGATCAGTGTGAGTAATGTTACATGGGCACTCAATTCTCACTGTCTACCACAGACTTGCACAGGAAGACTTAGCCAATAGGTGATACAAGGGAATCAAACCCTAAACAAATGAAGATGCTTGAACCATGATCCAGAAGACTTATCTTGGAACTCTCAGATTCATATTCAGCATACATATACTGTACAGCCATAGACACACAATAAGAAATGTGGGGGTAAAGGACTGCAGCTGAAGAAGCTATGGGCATTTTGCTAATCCAAAAGAAACTGAAGGACAAATAAATATAATCAAAACTGTACTATTCGCCAATATAGATGTATTTTATACATGTATGTATACATTATAGTGCTTTTTCAGAATTCTGCTCTACTTCGCCCAAAAGGAAATACAGCTTTCAAAACAGCTGCATTTTATATAGAGTGATAGCTGTCTGCTTGTACCTCCTTAAAACAGTATCTGTCATAAACATGCTTATCTTTCATTGTTGACGTAAGCCTGACCCCCCTGACCCTAGGGTCATTAATCTTTTGGAAATAAGGTCCCCCCATTCTACTACTCTCCGCTTTTCTTTGGCTCTGAGGGCGAGTCAGACTTTGGAGCCCCAGAAGAACAGCCGAGCCTTGCGGGTTTCGTGTGTGTGTTGCACATTTCCTTTGCGGTTTCTTTGCTCTCCCGCACCCGCAGCTCCTTCAGGAGGTTCTTTTTGGCATGGAGCAGCAGGCTCAGCTCCCGCAACTCGTGTCGGTCTCCCCCGCCCCGCACCTGCAGCTTAGTGATCTCGTTCATCAGCATCTCTGTCAGTCTGGACTCCCCGGCTGCGTCTGTGGGGCGTTGGCCCCACTTCAGCTCCCGGGGGAGTTCATTCCGGTGCCTCGGTCGCATCCCCTGTGCCGAGCTTTGGTTGCCACACTCAATTTCCCCATCACCCACCTCCCAGCCAGCCTCAGACTTAGGGGGACTGCATTTCAGGAAGACGATTGGCAAGGGAAAATCGGGGTGCTGCTGGACCCCTACCTCATCTGACAGAAAAGAAATCTGGGCAGAGACTGATCCCTTTTTGAACCTAGGCTACGCTGTTGTTCATAAGTGGCTGATTGAAAAAGGTGGAGCGTGGAGCCGTTTTTGAGCACTGAGGCTCTGATTAAAACCGGTGTGCACAGAAACCTCTGTCTAGAGGCACTCCCCCACACACGTTGAAACAGAGAGAAAAGACATCGAAACACTGTAAGTTCACACAGGCATGCAGGCAGTGGGACCCAGCTCACCCACCCATCAACGCAATTTCCCTCCTTTGTGCCTCTGCTCCGTTTTTCTTTTTGCCACTGAGAAGACATTTGAAGGAGAAACACACCTAGTAACACACTCATGTTTCAGCGACCAAAGCTGCAATTCAGGGCCCGCCTCACAATAGTGTAGGGGGCCATACAAGTGGAGGGGGCGGGGGGGGCGACTATTACCGTGACCAGCTGGTGCTGGTAAAACTCTCACCATGTCAATGGAAATGTATTCTCCATTTTGAATCTGGTGACGTTTGTGCTCAGTGCTTTAAAATAGGGTTTTGTTAAAAGCTCAGGAACAGGTTACAAAATCAGCCCAGGAAATGGAAACACTTGGTGTAGGAAGAACCAATGAGTGAGAAGGCGGCCTTGGACCTAAGCCTGAGTGGTGCCCAGGACCTGGGCGCTTTTCAGCTTACGCGCTATAGTAGTTTACTTCGATCGTACTGAAACTGTAAGTAAAGGGTGTTGTGCTGTGCCATCTTGCTTCTTTGGCGTTGCATGCCAGCCACACACTGCACACACACTAAACAATTTGAGAAGAGGAATGATTGTGGTTATGGGGGGGGGGGAGAAGTTAAAACGCCCCATCAATGTTTCCCTAGGGAGAAGTATTATACATTGTAACTCTGACGATATTCTCTTCATTTTAGACTCTCTCTCCACCACTGCCACAGAGACAGGTTGCCAAATCCCAGCTGCAGGCATATTTTAGAATTATTCAGAAAAGTCGTGAAAGTTGGGGAGGAGGCTGGCATCTTGACTAAATTACTCCATAGTAGGGAGGAGCAAACAGGTTCAACAGTTGGGGTCAAACCAAACCACTCTCTGTTCAGGTGGCCCAACCCTGTTGGGCTGGTGGTTCACAAGTCAATTAATAAAACAAATGTGTTTTTTAGTGTACTTACCTGCTCCGAGGGCTTCTCCGAGGCCACGGAGGTCCACGGATACATATCTGTGTGCATTCATCTTACATGTTGGAGCTACATACAAGATTCATGCATGGACATGTAGGATATCTCATCATGTGTGTAGGCCAGACCTTATGCAAGTAGAGCTGTTCACTTTCCTTACAAAAGAACAGTGAACAACTAAATAGCAATATGTTGTGGGGTGTGTGTGTGTTAAATACATCTTGTATGTTGTATATAACATCATGTATGCTGACTCTGCTGTACATATCATATGTTTTGAAAATTGTTTTTCTCATCAACAGTGCAGAATCATCCAATCGAAACACTTTAGAATTCTAATCAATTCTGTTTTTCTTGGCTCTATACTATATTTTATGTGTTTTTCAAAACCGTCAGTCATTGTCTTGTCTGCTATAGATCCACACAAACACAAGTGCCTGCTTTTTGAAGTATGAAAGGTCTCTTCCTCTAAAAGATGAGTATTGATAACTATAAGATTAGCTCTCAGGTAGCCAGGAAGCTCCCAGCCTGATGTTCCTAAACCAGCTCAGGATTGGGTTTACAAAGCATACTAGTACTCCAGAGAGTCAGTGCTGTGTAGTGACTAGAGTGTCAGACTAGGAGTGGGGAGACCACAGTTTAAATTCCCTTAGCCACACTGGGGCAACTCTCTGGGGTATTTGCTGCTTCTTGGCTTAACCTACCTCACAGGGTTGTTGTGCAGATACAATTTGGGAACATTATCCTGAGTTCCTTGGAAGAAGGGGCAGGGTATACATATCATACATACATACACTCAATGTAGATGGATACAGTGGCCTCCTTTTCATGTACAACATATTCTGATTGTAGAAGATTGTTGCTGTCTAGATGGCTACATATTGAAATCACCCGATGTCTAGGGGAGAGCATACTGGCATGCCCCACCACTATGCTGATGTGCTTCTTAGATAAATGCTGGTCACTTGGTCAGAGTGGGGACAGGCCTGCATAGCACAGCCAAAGGATACTGTACCTGGTAATGCCTGAAAAGGACTCACATACACATACATACGTACATACATACGGTAGCATTTTCATAGTTTGCCAGGGAGGATACTTGTTTGAAATTACTCCCTTAATATAATGCCATGCAGATATGTCAAAATTAACTTAGTGAAAAAGATTAACAGGGTGTTTCAAAAAGTTAGTCAGTTTACAAACATCTGATTCTTCAGAGCTACCTGACATTTTGCTACCAACCAAAGCAATAGTTTTTGCTTCTGCAGAGGGTTTCAACATATGTAGGATCTGTTGCAAATTCTCTGTGGTGAGAGAATCCCTTTCTCATTATAGCAGAGTGCACAGAGGCACAACACAGCGGATTTAGTTAGGCATGCGTGTATGCTGAGAGTAAAGTAACTTGGAACCAATTCATAGTTTCAAGTCAATACATAAGGCATTTATTAAGGAACTCCATTCTAGATAGGAAAGTGAGGAGTTAGGCTCTCTAATCTTTCTATCTAGCTGGATGCAGACGGATTCTGCATCTTCTCTGCACACATGGTGCAGGGAGAGAGGCTTGCAAGGTATCCTTGCAATGATTGATCCTTGCAATGTTACAAGGTAGAAGGGCAGGTAGGGAGGAGAGGAGAGGAAGGAAGTTAGTCCCTGAGATTAGCAATCTACATATCAAAGGGATAGCATCAGAGCAGTGGAGAAGGGATGACCAATGTCTTGACCCTCTAGCCCTCTGACTTACCAATCTGTCCTCCACTGTCTCAGACAAGACAGCGCAAAGTCCTTAACTTCCAACAGGATCAACATCTGAATCTGACTGTGTATCATCAGAGCATGATTTCCTATGTCCTCCCCAAAGAGTGGTACATGTCTTGTCACTATAGAGATACAGGAATTCATTTTTAATATCATTCACAAAGCCCAGCATTCCAGGCAACTCAGGATTAGCAATATCCCTTACAAGGTATAACTCTCCGTACAGGGTTTTTGTTGTGACTGCATCACCAGCAAGTTCTAAAAACAAGAACACATTGGAGTTAGAAAACTGTAAGGCAGCCTACCTCACAGGGTTGTTGTTGTAAGTCTGACTTGCATCAAACAAGTAAAACTTTTAAAGATAATATTATCAAAAACATGAATTAATCAAACCTCTGATCAGAAGAAGCCTTTTCACATAGGGAAAGACAGGACACATGGTTGGGAAAAGATGAAGTAACCCCCGTGAAGTAACCCCGTTTCAAATGACAAGAGGGACCCAATTTAAATTATTACAGGCTCGGGTGGGGTGGAGGATAATTGTAGCACAAAACTATTCAGAAAATTAAAAAAAATACTTTTCATGTACATTTTCTGGTTGTAAAAGATTGTTGCTGTCTAGATTATTACATATTAAAATCCCCAGATGTCTAGGGGAGAGCATACGGGCAAGCCCCACCACCATACTGATGTGCTTCATAGATAAATGCTGTACACATGGGGTGGGGGGACGTGACCGGCTTGCATAGCACAGCCCGGGGGTATTGTAGCTGGTAACACCCGAAAAGGATTCACATATATACATCTTATTTATTTATTTATTTATTTATCAAATTTATATACTGCCCAAACTTTCGTCTCTGATCTGACTGATTAAAGCACAGGATTTAAGCCTGGCTTTTCTTTGAACTTGTTTCCATGCCTAACTGTTGTAGAATCTTATATTTCAAATATTTTTAAAATTAATCTGTATACTGTTGAAGAGGTTCAAGTTTTATGTTGCTTATAACTTGCAACACAGAAAAAGAGCCCCTTTCTCTATTACTCTTCCAATCAAGTGTGCATCCCGCCACTGTATTTCAATAAAAGCAAAGATACTTGGGCAGCATCTTGTCCGGTCTGGGCCTGAAAGACTACAGTCCTATGCATGTGTATGTGGAGTGCGGAGTAGTCCCACTGAAGATACCTCTGAGTAAACATGGGCCTACTAGCCTAATCATTGATCTAGTAAAATATCTGACTATCTAAGGCTTTGCACTGTGGGGCAGTAAGGACATCCATAATAAAGAACCCAGCCTCTATGGCGCACAAGCAACCTTGGTCCTGCCCAACCCCATTGGGGTGGTTCGCAAGTCAATTAACAAAACAAGTGTGTTTTTTAGTACACTTACCTGCTCTGGGGGCTTCTCCGAAGCCACGGGGGTCCACAGATGTCCCCTCTGTTGCGCAAACACTGTTATGCCCCCCACCGGACGGTTTTCTCTTCTTGAAGTGTGCATGTGCGTGGGTATAATTGAAAAAGCCTCTAAACAGCAGATCAAACCAGTGACCCTGGATCCACGATGGATGCAGTCAATTACTAAACTAAATATACACAATTTAAGAGATTGACAAATTAAGGAGATTAGGGAGATTCGTCGGCTGGACATTTGAGCTTCTGCCTTCGTCAAAACCCGGCAGTTGCTGATGAAGGCGGAAGACAATTCCCATCCTATGTGGAGGAACTAGGAATATGGAGGAAATAGGAATACTAGAATGGTTTAAGAAGCAGTGTGGACAGTTGCCTTATGATTAGACATTACTTAATGACACAGCAGGGAAATAAGTTGCCTAAGGAGCAAGAGATTGCCGGTCTAAATCCCCACTGGTATGTTTCTATGGGAAACACCTATATCGGGCAGCAGTGATATAGGAAGATGCTGAAAGGCATCATCTCATACATTTCTAAAAATCCTGAAACTGTATGAAAAAAGGTCTTTCTCCCCCTTGCCATTGTTTTGAACAGAAACATTGGGGGAAATTGAAATATATACTATACTTAGTTTCTTCTCAAACATAAACTTACTCAATAGGATTACTTAATTTCAATAGAACTACTCAGGGATAATTTGGTATGAATATCAGCCATTATTTATTACATTCAACATGATCCTTTGAACATTTCCTCAGAAATAAAGTGATGATGATGATGATGATAAGTACTAATGGATTAAATGATAATTACTGATAAGCACATGGGATTGCATCCTGTAATGAACAATTAAAATTGTACTGTTTGGTTTATTTATGAAATTTGCAAGTTAAAATGCTTTCATTTTAACTGGAAAATAGCAGGGGAGCAAATTAGATTAGAGTTAAAACTTTTAAAAACCTGTACTTATAGTCTAAAAAGCATAGCAACTGGAATTCAAGGATCATGATCTTAAGTTCTTCAATGGGTATGCAGAAATTTTTTTGTGTAGTCTCGTAGTCTCATATATGGCACTTGCTTACAACCTAGGCTTTATGCACCTGCACTTAGCATTGGTCTTGAAGCCCCAATCTTCTTCCTCTACAGGTTGGAGGTTGCAATGAAGGTGGCATCAGTGCTATCTAAATGTTGAATGAAATAGCTTATTTTAAATTATGGCATTTTAACTCTGGTACAGCCAATCTCTTTCAAAGCTTATTTTAAGCTACAATGGGACTGGAACTTCTTATTCTGAATTTCTCCAAAGTTGGGGGTAAATATTTAAATACTATGAAGACTTTCTATGCTAACTAGATGACTCGAAGCAGTTAGAAAAACTTCAAGAGCTAACTTTGCAAAGGGGCACCAGAAGACTATCTTCTTTCAGCACAGAACAGTTAGCAATCATTATTAACCATAATCATTAGGCTACCCATTTATAGCATCCATTCGCATGGGATAACAAGGATTTGAAATATATGTGCAGAATCACATGATATAATTTTTTTAATCATGTTTCTCCTTGTTCCCTGCCCAAGGTTTTGAGATGGAGTGAGCTGAGCAACATAAACTAAACTACACTAAACTAAATGTGCCCATGCATTTAGTCTGCCACTTGGTGTCAGCATGCCATTGCTGTTAGCTGTCTCTGGTTTTAATCACAAAAGGTATATTTTCTGCAGCAACTGACTACTGTATGTACTACTTGCTGGATCAGACCAGATGATATCCAGGATTCTGTCTTCTGCAGTGGCAAGTCATATGCCTTTGAGGTACACAGGCAAGACATCATATAAAAACCAAGCCTGTTTGCCACACCAAATCAGCAGCAGCAAGTTGGAAGCAGATAGGTTTTAGGGGAAATGCATATTTGTATTCAGGCATGAGCATCTATTGGATACTTCTGTGACATCACCGGTGATACTCTACTTCCCATGTCCGGGAAATTTTAAAGAGCAAATGTGGTGTAGCGGTTAGAGTGTTGGACTAGGACTGGGGAAACCCGAGTTCAAATCCCTATTCAGCCATAATATTTGCTGGGTGGCTCTGGGCCAGTCATTTCTCTCTCAACCTAACCTACTTCACAGGGTTGTTGTGAAGAGAAAATTAACTATGTACACCACTCTGGGCTTCTTGGAGGAAGAGCAGAATATAAATGTAAAAATAAATAAATAAAGGTGAGTTGGGGGTGGTTTTTAAAAAGACATTTTTAACGAGGTAAAAGGACTCTAAATATCCAGTAGGCATCATTCAGACTTATTTTCCAGAAAGTACAACACTACTTGTTTCCATATAGTAATGTTCTTTCTTCATTTAGTGCTCTTGTGGCTGCTTAGAGGACTTAATATAAAGCAAAATCACAATTTTGCTCTGGAAACATAGTTTTGTTGAAAGGACTTACTCTTCTTGTCTTCTCCCAATTCCTTATTCATTCCTATCCTGCACCCCCTTGAAAGCTTCATCCAGTTCATTCTTGTTACACGCCCCCCCCCCCACTCACACACAGTGGAATCAATTTCTGAGGGTGGGGGCATAGAAATGGTCTCTGCTGCAACATATTGTCCCTTTTAACAACCTCCCCTCCCCCCCTCATCAGGTCGTGATGGTTGGAAAGGGGAAGGAGAAAATGGTTGCATGTATTTGTGGTTTACTGAAATAAGGGAGAGTTCTTGAAAAGGAAGGTACCATATAGCAAACACCTCTTTGCCTCTCTCCTAATAGTAGCAAAACTGCAGGGACTAGGGAAGACTCCCCACTTCCTGTTTCCCCACCACCACCACAGGAGCAGGGTCTCTTCCCCAGTGACTTCATTTCACTATACGAGATGAACCACTCTGAGCCATTTTTGGGAGGGCAGTATATAAACAAACAAACTTCATGCAACCCTATAATCAACATGCCTATATCTATATCTATAATCTATATCACCTATCAATATAGACATAGTTACAGATATTATATGATACAGTATGTAGCCTGCTCCCTTGTTTTCTTTGCAAACAGTGAGGCTGTTCTCATGAGCAGCAAGACCGGGCTAGGGGAGCTAAGCCTGGGCTTGGCTGCCCATGGAAACCTCCCGGTGCCAAACCCGGCTAAGAAGATGGGCTCTTAAATGAGATTAAGGGAGCCAGTGCTCCCTTAACCCTGTTTACCTCCTCCAAGTCCTAACATTTTTAGTTTTACCAAGAAGAACAAAAAGTTTTTACTCACCTCATTCCTGCAGCAAGCAAGTCTGGTAATGATGATCACCTGGAACCGAAGAGAATGCTGTACTTACCCCCATGACACATGGATGTGTGTTTTGGAGCGGGCCAAGCAGAAGGGTTCCAATGCAAGGATTTCTCAAAATCATCAGGCTGTCTTGAAAGAACCTGGTTCTATTTCTACCCGGAGATCTTGGGGAACAGGAACTGAAACATAAGAACTTGAAATCTGCTGGTGCTTAGGAATTACCCTACCCATTTCCCACAGCACAAGGAACTGCCTGACTCACTGATCCCACACAAGCAGCATGACTGACCGCTGTTGTTCTGGGTTAAATTAGTCATAGTTTCGACAACTCCCTCACCCCAAGCCATGTGACTTCTAAAAGATTCTAAGTGATTTGGGTTTTTACTGCTTTAAAGACTGTGCAGCCCTACCATACACCGTTGGAGTGCAAATACTCACTAAGCATTTGAGGAGTTCCCCCCTCATTTACCTCAACTTCCTCCCAGCAAATCTAATAACCCATATCTGTCTCCCGCAAAGTGTCTTCCCTCTCCCCCTCAAAAAATTTCAATGAAATGTTGCCCCTCAACCAGCTTTCAGTCAGCTTACAGCCCGGCATACCAACACTAATCATTTAAAATACCCCAAATGCATCTGGCAAGTATGTCCAGTGGCCTACTGTGGCTTACAGATGAAGGGTGAACCAAACAGAATTTAAAGAAAAGACAGGCAAGAGATCATTCAGAAGGAGTTTAATAAAGATTAAAGCATAGATTTAGAAGCACTTCACTAATTTTAAAAAGAAATATAAGCATGCATAGAGTGGAGAGGGTGGACAGAGAGATATTTTTCTCCCTCTCTCACAACACTAGTACCAGGGGTCACCTCATGAAACAGAAGGTTGGGAAATCTATCTATCTATCTAATTATTACATTTTATATCCCGCTCTTCCTCCAAGGAGCCCAGAGTGGTGTACTACATACTTAAGTTTCTCCTCACAACAACCCTGTGAAGTAGGTTAGGCTGAGAGAGAAGTGACTGGTCCAGAGTCACCCTGCTAGCATCATGGCTGAATGGGGATTTGAACTTGGGTCCCCCCGGTCCTAGTCCAGCACTCTAACCACTAGGGGAAGTATTTTTTCAAACAGTGCATAATCTATGGAATTCTGTACCATGAGATGTGGTGATGGCCAACAGCTTGAGTGGCTTTAAAAGGGGCTTAGACAGATTCATGGTGGACAGCTCTATCAATGGCTAAGAGTCATTGGAGGTCATTGGCTATGGGCCACCTCCAGCCTCAGAGGCAGGATGCCTCTCTATACCAGTGGCAGGGGAGCAACAGTCGGAGAAAGGGCATGCCCTCACCTCTTGCCTGTGGGTTTCCCAGAGGCATCTGGTGGGCCACTGTGTGAAACAGGATGCTGGACTAGATAGGCCTTGAGCCCGATCCAGCAGGGCTGTTCTTATGTTCATCATTAAGTAGTGAGGGAAATGCACTTTGCACTTGCTTGTTCTTGCTTTGTTGGGGTACTTCCTATTCCAAGAGGGAGAGCCAATCCTCTTATCTTCTCCAGATGGGGAGTGGGGGGAAACGAATTCAGTGTCAACCTCTTTGCAGCCTGCTTTGGCATTCATAGCCAGGAAACGCCTTTAATTCTACAGCTGGTCAGTACAGGCAGTGAGGGGTTGGGTTCTCTCCCTGGTTTCCTTTTACAAGAAAACAAAAGACAGAGAGGATTAGTCAGACACTCCTTGAAAGAGCTGGGTGGGGGCAGGGCAGAGAAGAGAGAAGAGCACCGGGGCAGGGACTTATTAGAACAAGCCCTGGTGAATGATTCTGTTGTAGTACCATTCCAGGGGCATAGCTAGAGGAGAGGGGTCCTGTGTTCATCCCTCTCTCTGGTGGCCCCCCCAGAGTGAGGGAGATAATGAAGAAAATAGGGAGTGGTGGATCTGGAGGACCCTCACGAACTGGGGGCCCGGGTTCTTTGAACTCTTTTGCTCAATTATAGCTACAGCCAGGGGCATAGAGAGGTTCCCAGTGGCCAGGGGACAAAGTTAGGCAGAGAACCCCCGGTTCCCCAGAGCCGAAACCACACCCCCTTCATCTGTGAGCCCCCCCACAATCAATTACCTCTGTGGGTGGGAGGCCGCACCGTGCCATTGCCATGCCGTCGCTTCACCATCGCCCATCTTTGCTGCCAGGAGAGCAGCGGCAGGCAGGCTTCTCCCTGGCTTCCCCTCACTCCACTACTGGCCAGTGCATGGGTTTCACTTCTTCCAAACAGCAGCGCTTCTGTGCTGTTTGAGTATGGAGACATACACATGCTGGGACATCATGGTACACAATGGTCTCCATTCTCAAACAGCGCAGGCGGATGGAACATGGGAAGGAAAGCCCACGGCCAACAGTAGGAGAGTGGGCGGGGGAGCCTGCTTTCTGCCACTGCTCCCACAGCAATGAAGATGGGAAGTAGCAGTGAGTGCGGAGGGGTGCTGAGGGCGACAATGATTCATGGACAATGGGGACTGCCCAGGGGGCCTCTCAAATCATGTGGGCCCAGGTGCAACTGTCCCTGCTTGTCCAATGGAAGTTACACCCATGGCTACACCCCTGCAAAGACTATGCATCCAGGGGCATATCTAGGGTTGGGCAGGCAGGGCACGTGCCCCGGGCACCACTTGAAGGGGGGGCTCCATTTTTAAAAAAATTTTAAAAATCACCATCGGAAACAAAATGGCCACTGCACATGTTCAAATGGCCTCTGTGAGGCCCTAGGCCAGGGGTGGGGAACCTTGGCACTCCAGCTGTTTTTGAACTACAACTCCCATCATCCCCAGCCACAATTAAGGGGATGGTGGGAGTTGTAGTTCAAAAACAGCTGGAGTGCCAAGGTTCCCCACCCCTGCCCTAAGCCATGCCAGGTCTCATAGAGGACATTTAAGCATGCATGGTGGCCTTCTTTTTTTCAGCTGCCATTTTTTTAAAAAAAAATTATTTTAAAAATGGCCATCACACATGCTCAAATGGTCCCTGTGAGGCCCTAGAGGTCAGGGGGGAGGGAAAACCTTTGCAGACCCCCCCCATGGCCTTTAGGAAGCCCCCCGAAGGGGCTACAGGTAAAATAATAATAATTAATATAATATAATATAATATAATATAATATAATATAATATAATATAATATAAGTCATTGTGCACATATTCAGATTGGCACTATGTACAGAGAATCAGGGCTTGTGAATACTGAGCTGAAGCTTATGAGCTAGGATTGTATTCATTTGCTCTTACTTTGTTTCTTGTGATAAGTGAGTTAAATGTGATGTCTTAATGGTGAGTTTGTCTTTGAATCAGTGTGAAATCCTTAGTATTAAGGCCACTGGGAGTTTCTTGCTCTCTTTCTCTCATTTTAACTGTCTTTCTGAAAGACTAGAATATATTCCAAGTAGTGACACAGTTTACTCTGCACATCCTTTAATTATTTTCAGAGTATCTGGGAAAAGTCAAATTCTCCATTTATTTTTAAAACTTAAGTAATAGTGATGCTACAATGCATAGTAGAGAATTAGACAGGCACTTCTGTTTAGTTTCCCAAGTACACCTCCACATAGTATTTGGGTATTTCATGAGCCCCAGCATACAGAAATTTGTAGTTTTCCATCATTTTTTGGTCTGGCTATGTCCACTGCTAAATAGTTTTTGAAATATTAAAAGATTAATGAGCTTGACTCGTGTTTTTCAGCTGATATGGTAATGTTATCTGAAAAATATGTATCAGGTGTTTGGACAGGGGGCACAATTTCAGTGCTTGCCCTAGGCGCTATTTTCCCTAGATACGCCTCTGTATGCAACATAATTCCTCTCTAGACAAAGCAAGGCAGGTGAATGACTCACTCACCACCCCACCTGCTACAAACCAAAGTCCTCACTACCTACACTTTGATTGAGAAACAATAAGTGACTAGCAGCAAGACTGCCAATTTTTGCTGTTGTTGCAGAGCTTCTGTATCTTGAATAGCTGTGTGACTACTAGAAATTCAGCAGGTTTCCCCCACCCATCCACCCAATGCCTCACAAGCCAAATTTATAAGGGCCATTTATGCAACTGCAACAAGCAGAAAAACCCTGTTCAGTGCTGACTTCTACTTTTTTGGGTGCATCAGTCATTAGGATGACTGATGTTTCTTTATATGAAGAAACTTATGTACAACTGTAGAAATTAATATTTGTCCTACTTCCCTTGAGCTAAGCAGACTTTTAAAATTCCTGCTCTGTGGCAGTCTGTGGGATTTGGATTTGAAATAATTGCACCCTTCCATTTTTTCAGAATATTGTTTGTTTGGGGACTTCGCCTATATTTGTCAGATGTTATATAATCTTCTTTGGGTGGACAATCACCCTTTGCTTATCCAAATGGTTCACTGGTTTCTTAGAAGTTATAATTAAAACATAATTTCAGAATTCTAGTTTTCTATAGGAAATTAGGTTTTTAGATATTAATATACTATTTATTTATCATATTTCTAAACCTCCTGATATAGACATTCCTAGTCAATATCCCTGGACTTCTGGGCCGAAGTCCAGGGCCTCCACAGCCCCTGGGGCCCCCCAAATCCTCTCTAGTCTGTCCCGGGTGGTGTGGTTGCCCAGTCGAGCATGATGATGCTTAATTTGAAGGGGAGGGGGCCCTCCAAAGGCCTTTAGGGCCAGGCTCCAAAATTACCTAGGTACACCTCTGCTGGAACCAGTGCTCTTTAACTTGTTCATAAATGGTCTAGAAGTTGGGGTAAGCAGTGAAGTGGCCAGATTTGCAGATGACACTGAACTATTTAGGGTAGTGAAATACACAACGGATTGTGAGGACCTGCAAGAAGATCTCTCCAAACTGGTGGAGTGGGTGACAAAATAGCAAATGCGGTTCAATGTAAGCAAGTGTAAAGTGATGCATACTGGGGCAAAAAACCCCTAAGTTCACATATACCCTAAGCTGTCAGTGACTGACCAGGAGAGAGATCATGGGGTCGTGGATGGTGGACAGCTATTTGAAAGCTGTGAAAATGGCTAATCCCATGCTAGGAATCATTAGGAAGGGGATTGAAAATAAAACTGCTAATATTATAATGCCCTTATACAAATATATGGTGCGGCCATATCTAGAGTACTGCATATGGCTTTGGTCAACATATCTTAAGAAGGATATTGTAAAACTGGGAAAGGTGCAGAAAAGAGCAACCAAGATGATCAGGAGCCTGGAGCACCTTCCTTATGAGGATAGGCTACAGCATCTGGGGCTCTTTACCTTAGAAAAGAGGTGACTACGGGAGACATGATTGAAGTGTATAAAATTATGTATGGAGTGGAGTGGGTGGACAGAGAGAAATTTTTCTCCCTCTCTTGCAACACTAGAACCAGGGGTCAACCCCATGAAACAGAAGGTCGGGAAATTTAGGGCCAACTAGAGCTAATACTTTTTCATACAGTGCATAATTAATCAATGGAACCACCAGCTTGGATGGTTCTAAAAGGGGCTTAGACAAATTCATGGAGGCAGGTCTATCAGTGGCTACTAGTCTGGTGGCTGTAGGCCAGCCTCAGAGGCATGATGCCTCTCAATAGCAATTGCAGGGGAGCAACGCCATGAGACAGGGCATGTACATACCTCTTGTCTGTGGGTTCCCCAGAGGCATCTGGTGGGCCACTGGATGAAACAAGATGTTGGACTAGATAGGCCTTGAGCCTGATCCAGCAGGGCTGTTCTTATGTTCTTATATTTATTTTTAAAATTAGTGAAGTGCATCTAAATCTATGCTTTAATCTTTATTTGTGTTTTAATGATAAAGATGCTTTTATTTTTGTTTCTTTTAAAAATATGCCAACTGCTAGGAGGGTCTACCATAAAAACAACAAGCTTATGAGTATAGGGCTATTGGTTTCCAGATTATTTGAAAATATGGCCTCACCTGTACCACTGGTAAGGGGAAATCTAGAGCCAAGTCCTGATGCTAATTCCAGTTCCATATGTAAAGATCACAGTGTGTATAAACTCATTGAGCTGAATGAGATGCAATATAAGGAGGATATGGAGTGTATAGAATGTAATAATTTGTTTTATGGGTCACAGTTAGCAGTTCAAAATACAACCACAGTTTTTCTTCCTGAAGAAAATGTCCTTCTGAATACCTTCTTTACATAATCTTCACAGGTACAGGATGAAATAATTTAAAAATTGATATTTTTGAGGGAAACTTTATTATACTCCCAGAAAGGCAATGGCCTAAATTTGGAGGTATCCCCGGCCTTAAATACATCCACTACTGCTGGTGTAGATAGGGAGAAGGTTGAAGAGCTCACAAGAGTTGAGTAGGAAAATAAACAAACAAAAGAGTAATGAGTGAATTGGAAAAATGGATAGCGAATCACATATAAAATCCTCTCCCCCAAGGGAATTTGATTTTACTTCATTTACAGCCAACCCAATTCAGAGTGAGGAGTGGTCACAAAAAAGATTTCTAGAACCATCTGAGCTGGGTGAAGTTACATCTATCTTAGATAGACAATCTGAGGTAACGATAAGAATGCCTCCAAAGAATAATGGAGCTGTATATATTGATGAGAGAGAGGAATAAAATGTGATTAGCAGGATGGATTGATAAACTGTGACTTGGAGTCTTCAAGACAAACAACCATCTGAATCAAGACAGCTGGTAAAATGTTGATCTCAATCCCCATCCCTAACCACAAAAAAACCCTCAACGTAATTAGGGGGAAAGGGATTGGTTTGACCACCAATGCAAAGCTATGAGACAAACTTTGAGAAAGCTGCAGATCAAAGCCAGGGCTGAGAAATCTGTTTCATCAATCCAGTCTTTAATACAAGCCCACTCACAATATAAACAATTATTAAAATCTAAGAAATTTCAGCATGATAAGGATTTATGGAGAGATCTTGGCCTTAGGATTATTCAGAAAAATGAAAGGAAATTGTGGGCTTTGATGACAAGTGGCTCTTATGAGCACCACTCTTCGCCTGATGCTCACATTCCTGCAGAGACTTGGGTCCATTATTTTTCAGCTACATACAGTAACTCTCAGAGAAATTTACAGACTAACACCATAGACTTAGTCTCAAAGATAAATGATTTACCTGCAGGGCCAGATGTTGCATTGACAGAGTGCCTTCAGCTTATTGCTGCTCTGTCCATTGGAGAGCTGGTCTTGTGATAGCAAGCATGACTTGTCCCCTTAGCTAAGCAGGGTCTGCCCTAGTTGCATATTAATGGGAGACTAGAAGTGTATATTCCCCTTAGGGGATGGAGTTGCTCTGGGAAGAGCAGAATGTTTCAAGTTCCCTCTCTGGCTTCTCCAAGATAGGGCCAAGTGAGATTCCTACTGGCAACCTTGGAGAAACTACTGAGAAACTACTGCCAGTCTGTGAAGACAATAATTATTTGTTTATGTATGTATTTATTTGATTTCTATACCGCCCTTCCAAAAATGGCTCAGGGTGTTTTACACAGAGAAATAATATTGCGCTAGATGGAGCCATGTTCCTATGTAGGGATGTGCACGGAACTGGCTGGCCCGGTTCGGTTCGAGTCTAGACTTGAACCTGACTGGGCCAGTTCGGTTTGGCACCCTGTCAAACCCTGCCCCCCATTCGGTTCGGTTCAGTTCGGGGGGGGGGTTGTGAACGTTTTGAAGTGTAAAAACATTTTTTAAAATCTTACTCCCTTCCAGGGAGTTGCTGGAGGCGGTGGGGGTGGGGCATCCGCAGAGTTTCCCCCTCTGGTCAGTTCAGCTGGGCTGTACGGACAGTTTGTTTTCTCCCGGTGGCCATTTTGAAGGCCGTGCACCTGCGAGATTGGCCTCTGTGTGGCCTGGACCAGACTTGAACCCGACCAGGCCAGTTCAGTCCGGCACCCCATTGAACCCCCCCATTTGGTTGGGGGGTTCACGAATGTTTTGGATGTTACACTTCAAAATGTTCACGAACCACCAAACATTGGGGGGGGGGGGGTTGGTCCAGGGTCAGACTGAACAGAGGGTGGTTCGGTTCGACCCCAGACTTTCGGACCGGCTCGATGTCAAGCCGGTTTGCACATCCCTATTCCTATGTTCCTAATTTGTCTCAAACACTCCTCAGTTTCAGCCCAACACAAGCTAATTTATTGCTTTGGGGTCTGCTTTGAGGTAGTTTTTGTGCACTACCTCAACAGAAGAACATACATATTAACATACATTTCAACATATTACAGAGGAACATACCTATTAAAAATCAGCAGTGAATTGGACCGCAGTATAAGACAAGCTGAAAGAGGGTGGAATGAGCTGTCTAGTTTAACACAATTGGCTCGAAGTCTTGTAGTAAAACTGATGGATAACCCCACTCTGGGTCTCCCTCTTCCATGGCCAGCAATAGCATAAGATAAAAAGTAGACATAACCATCTAGTTCAGTCTCTCTGAGGGCCCCTGTTTCTAGTAACATGGTTACTATTTTTAAATTTTATTGTCAGAAGTAGGATTAACTGTTGGAGAACTGAAAGACTGCAGGCTATTTCTATTTTGTAACAGAGTTTAAGACCGGGCTGCTCAACCTCGGCCAGTTTTGTTTTCAGACTACAGTTCCCATAATCCCCAGCCACAGCAGTCAATAGCCAGGGATAATGGGAATTGTAGCTCATCCTTTTCAGCTTCATAATACCCAGTCCCTCATTTTTGAGAAGTTTCCTCTTCTGAAGTCCCACACATCTGTGTTGGACTTCCTTGGCAATGATTATGCTCCACTCAGGTATAAACTGAGCATATAAACTGAACTGGGTCATACTGCCATGCAAACAATAGAACGCAGACTCAGTAGTAGCAACAGCTTCATTGTTTCGACCATTGGGGCCAAAATAAGCAAGACACACAAAAGGCAGACAGACAGACAAAAGTGGCGTGCTATTTAAAAAATGCTCTCAACTCTACGCGAGAGGAGAGGAACACCCCGCTGAAGCAAGCGGGAGTTCTCTCGCAGTAAACACTCCCAAGAAGAGACGCTTTGGCGGGCAGCTACATTCCCTCCCAAGGACTTTCAGAAGCGCTCTTCCGATGACCACTTTCGGAACGAGCCGCAAGAGCGGCGGCTTCCCTTCCCAGCCAGCAGCCTGCAGCTTCGCAAGGAGGTGGCCAGGCGGCGCATCGCCACCCTCGGCACCTACAATCCTCCGCAAAAGAGCCTCCGGATCCGGCCTTGGGGCGCTGAGGATCCATTGGGCCTGCACGACAGGCAGGGCGGTCAAAATTCCACCCCACCCCCGCTTGAGCCCAGCAGTGGCTAGACAACTCCTCTTGTCTAGAATATCGATTTTATTTCTAATTTTTACAGTTGTATTCCGCTCTTCCTCCAAGGAACCCGCACTGAAGGAGGTGGTCATGTTTATCCTCACAACACCCCTGTGAGGTAGGTTAAGCTGAGAGCTGAGAGAAGTGCCGGGCCCAGGTTCACCGCTAAAGGGGGAACTGAACTCCGGGCTCCCCAGTCCTAGCCCACTACTCACAGCGCCACAACAGGCGGCTGGCTCTCCCTTTTCCTTTGATACGCAGAGAAGATACCACAGACAGAGTAGCTTCCTTGAGATTGGAGGCTGGGGAGAGAAGACCAAAACTCTCAGGAGGTCAGATACGATTTTTACCAATGTATTCCTGAGGAAGCCAGTTAGCCCGTTGTTGCGAGAGTACTTCAGGCAGGAGAAACTCTTTGAAACTCATCGCAAAGAGAGAGAGCCGCCCCCTTTTATCTGTCTCCCCCAAGGTTTTTGCAAACACGTCCTTTTAAAAGGGCCACCTTGCAATGTAATAGAGAGCAACTAACGCGGTAAAACCTGCTTGCTACTTTTTTTTAGCAGCCAGCCCGCATGAAGCCACCTAATGGCAGCGGGGAAGTAAGGAGCAAGAGGCTAAGGAGCAAGAGGTTGCCGGTTCGAATCCAGCGTGTTTCCCAGACTATGTAAAGCAGGAAGAGAGGAGAGCAGAGATGAAGTCTAGGCATGATAAAATCAGGGAAAAAATACGGTAACTTATCAGCTACTGATTGACTGCATAAACAACTTGATCTTATTTTGTTCTATACTAGCTTATAACAGAGAACAGGAGTTGCCATATTACCCACTCTTGTCTCTTAGTCTTCAGCTAAAGATGGGGAGGGGAAGCTTCCTATGACATTGTTTCTGAAGTATTGTCTTCTAATTCAGTTTGTAGGTAAGCCCTCATCAAAGGGCTATTGCTGGAATGCGTTGTCTTGTAATGTTTCTTACTCCTCTGCGCTTTGATACCCAGCACTAAAGTACATAAGCCATAAACTGATCTTCTAAAAAATACATATACTTACTCTGGAGACCTGGAGGGGGAAGCAGTTTTAATAAATGGAGCTGATGCCATAAGTGGATTAAGTCTGTAATGGTTAGCTCTTGAACTGGTTTAAAATTTTCCAATAAAAATGCTGAATACTGTCCCTAATAGTGCACATTTTGAATTACACCATTGAAATCTTGGCCTTGGCAATTCCCTGTGATTATCTTCAGTATGTTCAAAGTGGTAAATGAGTGCTTAGTGTTTTGGGAAACCACATTCAAAAGGCACTCTATTCTACATCTTGCATTGAGGGTACTCCAGCTCATAGGATCCAAGTTCTCCAAACATGCCCTCTAACTGGAATTTTGCTTCAATAAGAATTTGGTGCTAATACTCCTGATAAGGTGCTATCAGCTTTCATGGCTCTTGCTGGTTTCCTGTTGGTACTAGATTAGCTTGCCAGTGATTGAGAGAGCCTGTTATTGGCTAAATTAAACCCCTGCTAACTTGGCAAAGATGCACCTTTTAATGTGTTGATTCTCTTTATTTATCAGGGGGAGAGTAACTGGCCCTATCCACCCCCAGCACAGTACCTCCAGTGACTGTTGCTGGTGTCTATCTTGTGTTTCTTTTAGATTGTGAGCCCTTTGGGGACAGGGATCCATCTTATTTGTTTATTATTTCTCTCTGTGTAAACTGCCCTTAGCCATTTTTGGAAGGTGGTATAGAAATCGAATAGATAGATAGATGGATAGATAGATCGGACAGCACTGCAGCGATATAGGAAGGTGCTGAAAGGCATCATCTCACATTGTTTGTGGGAGATGGCAATGGTAAACCCCTTCTATATTCTACTAAAGAAAACCACAGGGCTCTGTGGGCCCCAGGAGTCGACACCGACTGGACAGCACAACTTTACCTTGCCCCCCACCCCCGCAGAGAAACACACACACACACACACACACCTATTAGGCTGGCTAATGGCCAGTCTTGGAATACCAGCTGTGGCAGGATTTGGACTGGAATTAGAAAGAGACGTCTTCCCTGGGGTGTGTGTGTGTGTGTGTGTGTGTGTGTGTGTGTGTGTGTGTATGTAATATATGTTATACCACCCAAAACTCAAGTCTCTAGGCTTTAAAGGCAGCCACCAAACCCCACCCCACCCCCCAAAAAACACAACTCCCCAGCCAGCCCTTGCCATTTCTTGGGCATGTGAATTTCAAGAAAGAAAGCAGCCGTCTCTCAATCACCACCCAATAGCATCAGGAGGGATCAAAGTAGGGGGGCTAGTGAGCTGCGGGGTCTGTTTAGGGGATACCTTGTGCAACTGATATAATTAGACATCGCCATAGCCATCAGACAGTGGCCATGAGTCTGGGTTACTTACAGAAGTGTACCTAGGCAATGTTTGCGCCTGGACCTAAAGGCCTTTGGAGGCCCCCCTCTCCTGCAAATTAAGTTTCATCATGCTTAGCTGTGCACTGGGACAGTCTAAAGAGGATTTGGGGGCCCGGGAGCTTTGGAGGCCCTGGACTTCGGCCAGAAGTCCAGAGGTAAGAGCACCTCTGGTTACTTAGTCCGGTTTAATACTGCAGTCGTGTGTACACTCTACCCCACAATAGCAGTAGTAGTAGCAGCAGCTTCATTGGTTTCAACCATAGGTCATTATAAGGCTCCGAGTTCTTTTCGGTCGGTTCCGAACAGCTCACAGCTCCTCCACGCGTGTCCAGTGCTCGGATGTATTCCCTGCTGCTTCTGAACCGCGGCTCCTGGTCCCTTTCATACAGCACCCCGATGCTCAAGAGAGCACATCGGAGGGAGCGGATTCAGGGTGGGCTGAGATGGAGTTAAATCGTGGGCAGATGACGCCCTGCCTGCTGCTGGGTCTCTCGAAGAAGCCCACCCGCCCTTTTCCACGCTGCCCCCAGCTCTCTGAGATGCGAAACTCCCGGGGGCACATGATGATCCTTTTAGCAGTTTCGCAAAACTGAAAGGCGTGTGTATCAGTGTTCCCTCTCTAAGATATATTTTTTCATCTGTGCACAGAATGAGTTTTGTTCTGCTGGGCACTATCAAGGCAGCACATGCCATGTGCATTAAGAATGGGGCCTTCCTGATTCAACCTGAGCGGGATCGAAAAACATTTTTAAAAAAACTTTTGTGTGCGTGCACATGCGTACACCTTAAAGAGAACACTGGTATGTACGTCTTGAGAAAGTGACTTCTCTATTCTAGCCTGCTAGGTTTATGCTCTAATACATGCGTTAATTCTCTAAAGCGTCAGGGGACCTCTACTATGCGATGGAAATATTTTATCATATGGCAGCTTGTTGAGAAAACCAAAGGGTACTGTTCAATTTCTTTTGAAATACTTTCAAATACATGTATTCCGAATGGGAAAGCAGAAATATGGGTCGAGACGCTGAAGCTGAATCAGATTATGTGGCAAGATAACATCATGGATCTAACTATAGCCATAGAAACTGCTTTGGGGAAGTCCCAGGGCTGCGTATCAATCCCCATCTGAGCGGATCCCATACCTCCCCCAGCACCAGCACCACTGCTCCAGTTTCCGATCACCATTTTTTTGCGCAAGGGCCCTCGCTGTTCCTTAACAGCAGCACCAGCAGCAGCAGAAGTGAATTGGGAGCGTTGAGCGCTTGCGGAGGAAATGTCTCATATTCTCAGGAGCGACGGAGAAGAAATCCAACGAAATCGAAGGAGTGCGTTCCAACCACTCACTTTCTATAGTGGATTGTATTACCACCGGAAGTCTTATCCCCATTATTATTATTATTATTATTATTATTATTATTATTAAAACTTTTATACCGCCCTTCCAAAAGGCTCGGGGCGGTTTACATTAAAACACCATTAAAATCAGTTAATAATTAAAACAAAAATAATAAAGCATAAAAACAATAATTAAGAATTAAAAACATCGTAAAACAACAATTAAATAATCAGAAGAATTTAAAAACAAGTTTTAAAAAGCTGAGAAAAAGCCCTTTGTGGCCAGAGGTGCTCTTAAATCCTCTTTAGTCTGCCCCGTGGCATAATAATGCTTAATTTGCGGGGGGGGGCTCCAAAGGCCTTTAGGTCCAGGCTCCAAAATTACCTAGGTGCACCTCTGTTTGTGGCTGACAATCTAGACAGCTGTTCTGGGGGGATTAACCACATGAGCTTCAAACTCTGTAGGATTAAACTATCCTTGAGTTCTTCTTGTAACAATAATTACTACATCGATTGGGTATCTGTCAGGGTGGCCGTGGCTATGGGGCATGGCTATGGGGGCTGTCATGGAGATTACCTGCACTTCTGAATTTGCAACCATACCCCTGTCAACAGACAATCAATAATTATTGGGCAATTCCCTTTCAGTGAGGTGCAGTCCATAAAGCAGGAGGCTCCCTTCTCCTTTGATACCCAGAGGAGATCGGCAACTACGGAGCAGTTTTGGGACCAAGTTTTGGGAGGGACATTGTTGGGAAAGGAAACCGAACATCTCAAGAGCCCGGGAAGGAATTCTACCGGACTGGTGTATTGTTGGGGAAAGGAGGAATTGCCAATGGTGTTGCAGTTGCACGGAGTTCTTCAGGCAGGAGAAACTCTTTGAACCCGAAACTGACCCATTGCGGGGGGGGTCCCATTTTTAGCTGCCTCTTCCAAGGTTCTTGCAAACAAATCTTTTTAAGATTTTGCAAACACAATCTTTAAACAAACCACTTCAGGCTTTTAGGCTGGCTGAGGGCCAGATTTGGAAATTGGAATACCACCTGCGGCAGGCTTCGGGCTGGAATTCGGAAGAGAGCTCTTCCCTGCCTTACAGGCAGCCCCCATATTCTCGCCAGCCGGTTCGAAAGAGAGCCCCGGTGCTCAAAAAAAGGCTCCACCACGCTCCAGTTTCTCCGAACAGCCTTCGCTCGGCAAGGGCTCCTTGTTCTGGCGTCTTTTCAGCCGCTTGTGAGAAGCAGCGCAGCCTGGGTGCCCAAAAGGCTCCTCGCCCGGGTTTCTCGTGTGTGTGTGTGGGGGGGGGTGTCCAGCAGCACCCCAATCTCCCCTTTCCTAGGGCGATCATCTCCCTAAAAGGCAGCCCCGCTCCCTCTGAGGTTAGAGGCGGTGCAAGGCGATGGGGAAAGTGAATGTGGCGGCACCGAAAGCCAGGATGTGGCCCAAACATCTGAATGAAGTCCCCAGTGCGGGGAGCGGATCCTCAGCGCCACACGGCCGGATCCGAGTGCCGAGGACAGGGATGCGCACAGCCTCGCCTCCTGCTTGCGAATTTGCAACCTGCTGGCTGGGGAAGGAAGCCGGTGATGACCGTCCGGTTCGTTCTGAAACGGGTTGTCCGAAGAGCGCTTATGAAAGTCCTTGAGTGGGAGAGAAGAATCATGTAGCTGCTCCACAAAGGGTCTCTTGGGCGTGTTTCCTCCAAAAGAACTCCAGCTTCCTTCCATGGGTTTTACTCTCGCGTAGCGCTGTATTTTTTACATAGCCGTTTTGTTAGCACGCAATTTGTGTCTTTCGTGTCTCTTGCGACCTATGGTTGCAATTGTTGCAATGAAGCTGCTACTACTACTATTGTGGGGGTAGAGCGTACACACGACTGCGGCGTTAAACCGGACTAAGTAACCTGGATTCATGGCCACTGTTTGATGGCTGTGGCTAGGCCCAGTTATATCAGCTGCCTCGGCGCGGTGCCCCCCTAGATCGCTTCTGCAATGATCTCTGCCTCTTCTGAACGGCTGGGAGAAGACTGCTTGCTGTCTTGAAATTCGCATGTCAAAGAAATGACAAGGGTTGGCTGGGGAGATGGTTGTTTGTTTGTTTGTTTGTTTGTTTGTTTGTTTGTTTGACGGGGGTGCGGATTTTGTGGCTGCCTTTAAAGCAGGGAAGGGTCTTTTCCGAATTGCAGCCAGAAGCCTGCCTCAGCTGAATCCAAAACTGGCCCTCAACGAGCCTAAAAGGTGGTTGTTGATTTGTTGATGTTTTGGCTGGGGTGCGGGCTGCTAAAAAAAGTAGTAGCAGGCAGGTTTTACCGCGTTAGTTGCTCTCTATTACATTGCAAGGTGGCCCTTTTAAAAGGACGTGTTTGCAAAAACCTTGGGGGAGACAGATAAAAGGGGCGGCTCTCTCTCTTTGCGATGGGTGAGTTTCAAAGAGTTTCTCCTGCCTGAAGTACTCTCGCAACAACGGGCTAACTGGCTTCCTCAGGAATACATTGGTAAAAATCGTATCTGACCTCTTGAGTGTTTTGGTCTTCTCTCCCCAGCCTCCAATCTCAAGGAAGCTACTCTGTCTGTGGTATCTTCTCTGCGTATCAAAGGAAAAGGGAGAGCCAGCCGCCTGTTGTGGCGCTGTGAGTAGTGGGCTAGGACTGGGGAGCCGGGAGTTCAGTTCCCCCTTTAGCGGTGAACCTGGGCCCGCCACTTCTCTCTCAGCTTAACCTACCTCACAGGGGTGTTGTGAGGATAAACATGACCACCTACTTCAGTGCGGGTTCCTTGGAGGAAGAGCGGAATATAACTGTAAAAATTAGAAATAAAATCGATATTCAGGCTCCTCTCTTCACTGCACTGTTCTCTAATCTCTGCTGATGGTGGAGCGAACATCTAAGACGGTGGTGCTGGAATCGCAAATCCCTCCCTGGGCCAACAGGTTTTACAGTCGGATCTTGCAGGTGCTTCCTCGGAAGGTTTCCACTGCTGGCAGGGCGCCCGGTGGCAAGCAGAAATATTTTCTGCAATTATTCACTGTGAAGAGGAAAGAGCAGAGAGGAAATAGCTTACAAGCTTCTTTCTTATACTAAGACTCTTTTGTTTGCAACTATAGGAAGACCACGCCAAAGAATGTTTACGTGTAGCACTTTAATAGTTGTCATCCAAGACATTTCAAAACCAACTTGCCATATGGTTGCAGCCTTGCTTAAAGCTCCACCACCCCAGCTTCTCTTTTTTCAACTTTTGCTTGGCGATCTTGCGGAAGGGCAAGCTATGCACACGCGCTGCAGCTCTGCTGAACACCATCACAGAATTTCTGGCTACTGAAGGGCTGATGAGAAGGAATGGTTTGCCTTGGACTTGCATTGATGATGTTGGGATGTTTTTTTCCCCCTTGCACTGTAGGGAGGCGCTGCCCTGTGGGGCGAGTTTTTTACTTGCTACACTACCTAGCAGGACAAGTATTGTAACTGGGTTCATCAAATGGTCACACGGTGACAGCACGGCCAGCAGAAACAGTGCCGGAGAAAATGCTGAGCAGAGAGACGCACCTTTTAAAGGGGTGATTTCATAGGGGGAGAGCAGCTACACCCACCCATAAGTACACTTCCCCCCTTCTTTGCTCCCCCTCAGTTTTTTTCTTCTTCTTCTTCCTGGTGCCGCCACTGGGCATGTGCATGTAGGTCTTGAGAAAGCGACTGCTGTATTCTAATCCATGAAAGTGTATGCCCTCATCAGTGGTGGCACCAGGAAACAAAGCAAAATTGGGGTGAGGGGGAATAGGCAAAGTGCATTTATCGGAGGGCAAGCTGTGTGTGTCCTACATATTAGATTTCTGAAAGAGAAATGGGGGTGGGGCGTGCGGGCAAGTCACTTTTGTGGAGACCACTTTCGCCGCTCCCTTCCCCCATTCTGGAGCCACCCTTAGCCATTATACATAGAGTTTCAGTATAGAAACTCTGTACTGGGGTGCTTTTCTTTTGTTTTGCTTAACGTAGCTTAGCTATGTGCGAAAAGGAACATCCCTGCATTGAGAATGTTCCTGGCTACATCTCATATAGTGCGCGGGAGATGGCAATGGCAAACCCCTCCTGTATTCTACCAAAGACAACCAAAGGGCTCTGTGGCCGACTCGAAGGCACACTTTACTTTGCACTCTAACAAACTCCCTCGTTTGAAATTGTGCCATCCCACTGTAGTGCTGTCTGCATAGAGATTGCTGGCAGGGCGACCGGCAAGAAGAAATATTTTCCATACGTATTCACTGTGAATCCTGTGAAGGACAAAACAAAAGAATCTTAGTATAGAGACAACAAAAAGGCTTACAGTTACAAGCTATTCTGTTCCTTGTTCCCCTTGTAAGGCCATAATAGTTGTGTATTATCTTACAAGCTTTTTTTGTTGTTATCTCTATACTGAGTTTCTTTTCTTTTGCTTGACAGCAAACATAATATTATAACCTAGGGGGAACTATAACTCAGAATATTATGATAATACTATAACTTAGGGGAAACACACATACCGAATATTACACAGCGGTGGTGCAGCAGAGTGCAGACACATACACGTACACACACGCACGCACACCATATTATACAGAGAAAAGTGCAGCCAGCTAGGCATGAACAACTTTGGGGGAACATTTCTGCATTTAGAGTCTGCAGACACTCTTAACAAGTTCCTTCCTTTGCAGTTGGACACGCTTGGTGCTTCCTGCATTGCGGTTGTTAGCCTGGCAGGGCGCCCGGCAAGAAGAAATATTTTTTTCCCCGTATGTGTTCACTGTGTGAAGAACAACACCCAGAAAACATTCGCTCAGAGATGCGACTGAGGTGTGGGCTTTTTGTTTTTTGTGCTGCTGCTGAGCGTGTAATGGGTCCTTGCTTCTCGAAGGGCAGGAAAACACCAAATCGGAGCTTCTTGGCTCAAGGATGTGTGTGTGTGTGTGTGAGAGAGAGACAGAGAGAGAGAGAGAGAGAGAGAGATTCGCCATGATGGAGACTCTCCACCATGTCATTCATGGCAGTCTGCCCACAAGCAGAAGAATGGTTATGCTTATCCTCACAACAACCCTGTGAGGTAGGTTAGGCTGAGAGATAAGTGGCTGGCCCAGAGTAGTTTCGGGGCTAAACGGGGATTTGAACTCGGTTCTCCCTTGTCCTAATGATGACAAAGTGTCTGCATGCTTTAAAGTGTGTGTAATATTTGCACAGGAGTGAAAGAAAGGCCATACCAAGAACGTTGTCTTTTCCACCACAACAGTTTTTCTGCAGCAAAGAGACATTGTGGGTGGTGGGGGGGAGGAGAGAAAGGTGCTTCGTGTTCCAGGGAGCACCACTCCAGCCTTCTTCTGCCTCTTCTACAATCCCTCTTCTAACCAAAGAAGAGTCTTGCTTGGGGAGCTGCCTGGAAAGTGCAAGGAAAACTCCTGGGTGGCTAAGAAAGGCAAGACACCCTCGGCTATGTAGATTCATAGTATGATGCATCTGGATTCATAACATTATACCTTGGGACATGCACAGCAGACACACAACATAGCATGCAGTGGAGCTGCTGCTGCACACACAGAATATTATACAGTGGCTGTATAATTTTACACAGCTGACACAAATAATATCATGCAGTGTTGGGGCTACACACAGAGAGACACATTATACAGTGGGTGTATAATATTACACAGCAGACACAAATAATATCATGCAGTGGTAGTGCTGCAGACACACAGACAATATTATACAGTGGGTGTATAATATTACACACAGTAGAGATGGGAGGAGAGCTGGTCTTGTGGTAGCAAGCATTACTTGTCCCCTTAGCTAAGCAGGGTTCACCCTGGTTGCATCAGAATGAGAGACTTGATGTGTGAGCGCTGTAAGATATTCCCCTCAGGGATGAAGCAGCTCTGGGAAGAGCAACTAGGTTCCAAGTTCCCTCCCTAGCTTCTCCAAGATAGGGCTGAGAGAGATTCCTGCCGGAGCTAGATAGACCAATGGTCTGTGTTCCCAATATCATGCAGTTGTGATGCTGAGGGCACACACAATATTATTCAGTGGGTGCATGATATTATACAGCAGATACTCATAATAGCATAGAGTGGTGCTGCTGCAGACATGTTATTATACAGTAGGTATATAATGCACAGCAGACATGAATAATTATATGGAGTCCCTCAGGGCTCCATTTTTTTCACCAATGCTTTTTAGCATCTACATGAAACCTCTGGGTAAGGTCATCAGGAGATTTGGTGCAGGGTGTTATCAGTATGCTGATGACACCCAAATCTATTTCTCCTTATCATCATCATCATCATCATCATCATCATCATCATCTTCAAGAAATGGCATTCTGTCCCTAAATGTCTGCCTACGGGCAGTAATAGGCTGGATGAGGGATAACAAATTGAAGCCAAATCCAAGCAAGATGGAGGTGCTCATTGTGGGGGATTGGAATTTGAGGGATGAGTTAAATCTTCCTGTCCTGAATGGGGTTACACTCCCCCAGAAGGAACAGGTACCCCCCTTGGGAGTGCTCTTGGATCTAGGCCTCACCCTAGTATCCCAGGTTGAAGGCTATGTCCAGGAGCGCTTTCCATCCACTTTGACTAATTCGACAGCTGTCTGAAGAGATCGATCTCAAAACAGTGGTGCATCAGCTGGTAATCTCCAGGCTTAACTGTTGCAATGTGCTCTATCTGGGGCTGCCTTGGTATGTAGTTAGGAAACTCAGTTAGTTCAAAATTAAGCAGCCAGACTGGTCCCTGGGATAACCCGGAGAGACCATGTTATGCCTGTTCTCAAACATCTGTACTCGCAGCTGATATGTTTCTGGGCAAAATACAAAGTGCTGGTTATTATCTTTAAAGCCCTAAATGGACGGTTACCTTAGAGCAGGGATTCTCAACGTTTGGGTCCCCAGATGTAATTGGACTTCAACTCCCATAATTCCCAACCAAAGGCCACAGGGGCTGGGGATTATGGGAGTTGAAGTCCAATAACATTTGGGGACCCACACGTTGAGAAACCCTGCCTTAGAGAGTGCTTTCTTCTGTATAATCCCCATCTCAAGTCGAGGCCATGCAGAGAGGTCCGTCTCCAGATACCATGGGAATGTCTCCTGGAGACTCGGAACTGGGCCTTCTCCTGGCCTGTGGAATGCACTCCTGGCAGATATCCATAGTCTGGACTCATTGTTGGCCTTAAAGATTTACTTATTTGGCCTGGCCTTCCAAAGTTTTTAGATTGTTTTTATGTATTTTTAATTGGTTTTAAGTGGCTCTGAACTGTTTTAGATTCTTTTAATATTGTTTTTAGTAGTGTGTTTTAGATGGTGTTTCTTTTATGTCTTTTACAATTTGTTTTACACCGCTCAGAGCCTTTGGATGGGGCAGTTTATAAATGTAAAATAAATAAATAAAATTATTTATGTTATTAATAACCAAAGAAGAGTTCTGCTTGGGGCCCTGCCTGGAAAGTGCAATTGCAAGGAAAACTCCTAAGTGGCTAAGCATACCCTCAGCTAGACGATTTATAGCATGATGCATCTGGATTCATAACATTATACCGTGTGACATGCACAGCAGACATGTATAATATGCAGTGGAGCTGCTGCAGACACACATAATTGTATACAGTGGGTATATCAGGGGCATAACAAGGCTAGAGTGGGCCCAGAGACAAAATTTTAAAATGGGCCCCTTGCTGATATACACACACACACTTCACAATATATAGTCATGTGACTTGACTTTGGGGGGGCCCCTCGAGGTGTGGGGGGCACCAAGCAGCCGCCTCCCCTTGCCTAATAGTAGTTTTGCCCCTGGGGTATATAACATTACACAGCAGACATGAATAATATCATGTCGTGTTGGTGCTGCAGTGGGTGTATAATATTACACAGCAGACACGAATAATATAATGCAGTGGTGGTGCTGTGGACACACACAACATACCTTGACAACCAAAAATACTGGTGTTGGATAGTTATCACCTAAGAAGGGGTTAATGGGCAATCCAGTAGTGAAACAATGAGGGTCAGAGATGGGCAAAAAGAGCTTCCAGAGGGTGCCAGAAAATCCATACAGGAGATGGAGGTTGACAAAGAAGCCAATCCCCCTGGGTCAATAGAATGGATCCAAGAGGAAACTGGGCCATTTAGATACTTGGACACAGGAGTGTCAGAAATGTCATACTTGCTCTGGAGGGGTCTGAGCAATGGAGATGCTTCTGGGTGAAGTCTTGGGCTGTTGGGAATGAACCCTGCAGTAGTCAGCCTGATTTTAATGGCCCAGAGAGTCTGTATTGGACTCTCCCGGGAATTAAGCACATGTGCCATGCTTCTCCCTCTTTAGGGCTTCCTTCCTAGGTTATTCCAAACTCCAGTGCTAAAACACCGCTTATTCCTGGACTATTTCCTCACAGACACAGATCGACCACGCCAAACACTCTAGTAAGGGTGTATACCAAATTAAAGAGAGGTGTACTGTGAAATCTGGGATCCAAATCCCGCAACACACTGCTAGAGTGATGAAGTCAGAAATCCAGTTCTCAGTATCTGGAAAGTGTTTGCTTTCCCAATTCTGTAGCATCATACATTTAGCCACAAGAAAGGCCCTGGTTCACCAGTTCCCAGGAATAACCAGGGCTTATTCCTTCTAAATGAGGAGGGAAGTCCAGTCATATTGACCTCCTCAGTCAGTTACCTCCTTCCTAAATGGCAATATAATGTTACACTTTAGAAACAAATGTAACCCACCAGTCCCTCCACATACCTCAACCCTGAGCCTCTGGCAGTGCCCAGAAGTGCCTGGTGCAGTGTCAGCACAAGGACGGCCCCTTTCTTCATTGTAGCCACATGCCTGACCTCCAAAAGCTCTTTCCCCCACCCCCGCAAAAAAGTGAAAGGTAGTCCCTCCTGTTTGCATCCCTTCATTCCAGTACAAGGGAGCTCCACTCTAGCCCTTAAGATACAGCCCAGATGCTACCTCCCTTGCAGCAAGGCTCTGCCATTCTGGGGTGTAACAACATGGGGGGGGTGACCCTGGGGCAAGATTTAAGGTGGTCTCTGAGGCAGCCGGCACTACTGCTTGCCTTCACACTGCCACTCACCCACCACATTTGCCGCCCTATGGCTTACCCGCAGTTCACACTGCCCTTTGCCCACTGCCCTTGGAAGTGGCCGGAAGTGGCAGGTGCCCATGCGATGTGTACACATGCACGTGTGCACGCACCCCTGCTCAGTTAGCAGGGGTTAATAGTGTGTGTGTGTGTGTGTGTGTGTGTGTGTGTGTGTGTGTGTGTGTGTGTGTAGCACCACCACTGCATGATATTTTTTCTGTCTGCTATGTAATATTATACTTCCACTGTATAATATTGTGTGTGTCTGCAGCAGCTCCACTGCATGATAGTATTTGTGTCTGCTGAGTAATATCACACACCCACTGTATAATGTGTCTGCAGCACCCCTACTGTATAAGGCTGTTTCCTGCCTGGCAATTCATAATCTCATTCTTCCTTTTCCCTGACCCAAGAAGCATATTGAGGTGTTCAGTAATTCACATGGGCACTGAGCACATGATGTGGACCCTATAAAAGGGACTTCAAATCCCCCCCTCTGTTCCTGGCAGCACACCCCATTTTTACTTTACTGGACACCTGGCTTCAGAACATCTCACCTGAATAGGTAACTATGACTTTTCTTGATTCCCCTTCCCCTCCCAAGCATGCTTGAAGATGGGTGAATGCAGGCACTCTCTCCCCCACCCCCTCCCTCTCTCTCTGTGTATGTGTTTAAGGACCAGCCAGCCTAGCAGCTTTTAGACTAGAATAATGGGGAAAGCTGTGTGTCCCTTAGGAAAGTCAGCCAGCTCTTCCCCAGGACAAGAAAAGAGTCTCCAGGGGAATTCCCAACACAAAAGAATGCTCCAGACAGCAGGTTAGAGGCTTTTATGTGCTTTCATTGCCCAGCCCAGCTATAGGTAGATTCCAGCCAGATCTCCTGGGAAGGATCCCAATCCTGTGTATTTCCCAGTTTTAAGCAATTCCAGTCACCAGAACCCCTCCAAAATGGATGCCAGGGGTTTAAAGCCCCCTCAATTCTGCTCCAGCCACCCATTTCCTTGCTAGTGGTGGCCCCCTGGCAACCCAGGGACAGCCACCTCTGCTGATTTTGCCTTCAAGAATGCAATGCTTCCCCTTTATTCACATGATCTCACCTTAGAACTGTTCAGTAGCTCTCAGTTTTGAAGAATGAAGCCTTTTCTTCCCAATCCTTCCTAGTTTGTCTAATTCTATTGCTTCCTTTGACTCTACTTCGTCTGCATAGTCCAGACCCCCCCCCCTCTCTCACACACACACACAGCTCTTTCCCTTGGCTGCTTCCTTTCTCCTCAATTGTCTCTTCCCTGACACTAATTGCTCTTCGACCTTGATTACTTCTCCAAACCCTTTCCCTTTTTTGCTTCCTTCCTCCATCTCTAATAGGATTGACCTTGATTAGGAATTAGCTTTGACCAGAGTTACTCTGACTCTGCTTCCTCTACCTGCCCCTTAGCTAACTAGGGACGTGCTCCCTCTCCTTCTCCATCTCTCTTTACATTAAAGGCTCCTTTTTCTTTCTATCTCTGCCCCTTTCTAACCTGCTAGTCTTCCTTGGCCTCTGACTCTGCTTTTCATTTAATCCTTGTCATTGTCCCTTCTTCTCTGACACTGATTATTCTTGGGCCTTGTTTACTGTTCTTAATCTTCTTTGCTCCTTTCTTCCTCTGTCCTCAATAAGACTTAGTCTTGGTTAGTGATTTAGACACATTTACCTAGTTTAGGTAAGGCCCCTGGAGTTGATTATATTTCAGCAGAAAATATTAGAGGAAATATGGAATGGTGGGTTCCTGTCCTGGCGGCCCTGTTTTCTTATATCGATTGCACAGCCCAGATTCCTAAGGATTGGGGGGGGTAGCGATTGTTATTCCAATTTATAAAAAAGGACTAAAGAACCACCCGGGAAATTTCAGACCTATTAGCCTCATAAGTGTTATAGGCAAGTTATATGCCAGACACTTACTTGTCCGTCTTGAGGAATGGATGGAAGTGAATCAAATCCTGGTTGAGGAACAGAATGGTTTCAGAGCAGGTAGGTCAACTACGGATTCTGTAATCGTCCTACAGCATTTGGCGGAAAAGTATGCAAGGACTTCCAAGGAGGCCCTATTTACTGCGTTTATAGATCTAAAGTACGCATTCGACTTTATCTCTAGAGATAAGTTGTGGGAAAAGCTTGCCCTGTCTTCTATAGATGGGAGACTTCTTTACCTCCTGTTTAAGTTACATGAGGATACGTCACTTAAGGTGAGATTAAATCACAAGGGCCAAGTAACTAGTTTGATCCCCACGAGGAGAGGAGTGAGGCAAGGGTGCATTTTGGCGCCCACGCTCTTTAACTATTATATTAACAGGTAGTCCCTTATATGAGGAAGCTGGAGTTCCACCCCCCCCCCACAAGCTCAAGCTCGCAGGTAAACATGTAAATATTCTTTTATATGCGGATGATGCCGCTTTGGTTTCGAGGACTCAGATTGGCCTTAAGAGAGCTTTGCAGCCATTAGTAGAATACTGTGAGACACAAGATCTTACTTTAAACTATGACAAAACTAAAATCATGGTATTTTCAAACAGACCTAAAATCTTTTCCTGGACTCTTAATGACCACAAATTAGAACAGGTTATGCAATTTAAATATCTTGGTACAGTTCTTCAGGCAAATAAGACCAATAATGCCCATAGGGATTATATAATGCAAAACGCCCAAAAAGTAGCTTTGGCACTCTATTCCTTACATCTTAGGAAACGAGCACATCTTAGGAAATGAGGTGCTTTTTGAACTGTTCAGGGTTAAGGCCCTTGCCCTGTTGCTGGTTGGGGCACAGCTGGGCCCTTATGTGGATATACGGAAGGTAGAAGTGGTTCAATCTAAATTCCTTAGGGGTATGTTGAGGGTAGCTTGTTCAGCGCCCAATGCTTGTCTTAGATTAGAAGTGGGATGGCTTCCTGTAGAAGCCAGAATCTGGAAAGCCATTTTTGGCTATTGGCTTAAATTGGGTTTTTTTCTAGCTGGCCTAGCCCCACTGGTTCTGCTGGATGATTACAAGACCAGATGGAAAAGTGCAATTGACAGGAAATTAAGCTGGTTGGGGTTTTCACTTCTGGTAATAAAGGAGTTAGGGTTTACCAAGGCCAGAGATATTATAAATCAGTGTATAAGTGACATAGCCAGACAGAGCGATATTAGTAAAGTGGGGTATGGAGTACGGATGGGAACCCAAATAAATAGACAATGTTTGGCACGATACTTACAAAAGATAACTTATGTGGAGCATCGTAGGGCCTTAACAGTGGCTAGGCTGAATGTGTTGCAGTCAGCAGTGATGGAAGGGCGATTACATAAGGTTCCCTATAACCAGATATTATGTCCATGTTTGGCAGGAGAAGTGGAATCTACCGAACATATATTGCTGAAATGTAGTTTCTATAGGGATCTTCTATAAGAGTTAATTACCCCTGTATTAAGTCAGTTTGGGTCAGCTTCAGAGCAAGTGAAAGTAGATTTTTTTATTGGCGGATTTGAACAATTCTATTTCCTTGAGAGTTGCAAAGTTCTCCTTTATAGCAGGCAAACTACGGCAGAGGAGGATCGAAAGGAGTGATGCAGGGTTTGAGTAGCAGAAATTTGATGAAGGTTTACTGTATTAGTATTTGCTTTGTTTTTGTTTTATTGTATTATCATCTCCTTTTACTCTGTAACCTGATTGTATTATTTTGTAGTTGTTTTATTTTATTTGGCCGTTGGCCGTAATAAAGTGGATGGATTTACCTAGTTTGTTAGTTGAATGCTTACTTAACTGTTTAGTGATTCATTACCGAGCTAATTACATGCATATTAGAGAATCAGCTCTAGTTATGCAATAAGGCTTAAGTGTTAGTGCCTAGACACCATTACCATCTAGTGTGGTAATGAACACACTACAACTCAAGAGTGTTCTTAAATGCCATGCCTCTTTATTATAATCAATAAAATATATCTTTATTTGGACCTTTAAATCTGTGGCTGTCTTTTCTCTTGGAGACTGCTTAACCAAACAGTTTGCTGCAGAAAACCTACCTCCTGCAACTAAACCAAGAGACAGCTAAAACAGTACAATGCTGACATCTAATGGAAGATATACACACACACGCCTCCACTCCTTTCCCAGCCAGCACTCCACTCCAATGCCTCCTCATCAAAACCAGCATGAAAGACCCATCTTCCTGATTGGCTGTTGAGCCAATCAGCAGCCAATCAGCAAGGCAGATTTCTCATCCTGCCTTATTTATTTATTTATTTATTTAAAACTAGGGGAGCGAAGGAGGTGGAGATGTAAGGAAGGTTGCTGCTGCTGCCGCTTCCCACACTTACCTGCTGCAGCAAAGTGCCCTGCTGCTGTCATTGTCCCTGGCCCCACTCAGCTCTCAGCCCCCACACGGCAAGGCACCCATAAACCTACTGTGCCCCTGTGCAGTGCCATTTTGGCTAATGGCTTAAGCCGGCGCTGGCTGGGAGGAAATGCATAGCTGCTGCCTCCACTACCCGGCCCTCTATTAATTTAAGACTTGTCTTCCATTGACTGAAGGCTCCTCCTCTTCAACTTCCCTTGAATGAAGACTCCTCTTTCTGGAAAGAAAAATAAGCAGTTCATTGTGGTGACTTCTGCCAGTAGACTGCATTGTTTCTGCCCCCTGAAGAGAAAGTTAAGTAGTGCATTGTGGTGACTTCTGCCACTATACTGTGCTGTTCCTTACTGAGGCTCCCGAAGGGTTGATTTTGTTTCTGAAATGGGAGGAAATGTGTGGCCTCCGCCTCCCCTAACAGCCACGCCCATTCCTCCTCCTCTTCTTCTTCATGCCTGAAAATAAAAATAAGGACAGGTAAGCAGTGCATTGGGGTGACTTCTGCCACTATACTGTGCTGTTTCTTACCATGGCCCGTAGAAGACGGTTTCTTACCATCTTCCCCAGAAGCAAGAGATGTTCTTGCTTCTGCACGGGGAGGAAATGTGTGGCCTCCACCTCCCCTAACAGCCACCCCTATTCCTCCTTCTCTTGTTTATTAATTGAATTTATATACCACCCAATATCAAAATCTCTAGGCAGTGTACAGAATTAAAAAATAATATAAAATATAAAACATTTAAAATTCATAAAAAGACAAAAAATTTAATAGATAAACACATTAAAAATTTAAAAACTAGGTCTCAGTTGAAGGCCTGGGGAAATAGGTACATCATCAGGGTCCTTGCTATAGAAATCAAATAAACAACAACAAACAGAGAAGGAGATGGTCTTATTTGAGTGTGGAGTGAGTTCCAAAGCTCTCCGACAACCACAAAGAAGGCCCAGTCCCGAGTTGCCACCAAACAAGTTGGCAGCAACCATGGCCAGACCTCTCCAGGTGATCTTAATAGGTGACAGTGTTCACAACATAGAAAGTGCTCTCTTAATTACTCTGGACCTAAGCCGTTAAGAGCTTTATAGGTAATAACCAGTACTTTGTTCGGAAACATATCGGCAGCCAGTGCAGTTCTTTTGGAATTGGTGTTATGTGGTCCCTTCGTGTTGTCCCAGAGATCAATCTGGCTGCCACATTCTGAACCAATTGTAGTTTCCAAACAACGTACAAAGGCAGCCCCACATAGAGTGTGTTACAGTAATCAAGCCTAGAGGTTACCAGTATATATACCACCGTTTTAAGGTCATTTTTCTCCAGAAATGGACATATACAGAGTATCAACTGGAGCTGATAAAAAGCACTCCTGGCCACAGCCTCAACCTGAGAAACCAGGGAGAGTTTGGGATCCAGGAGCACTCCAACCTGATCTTTTAACCCCATCCAGAACAAGCAGATCTAAAGCATCTCTTGGATCCTGACCTCCTACAGACAGTACCTCCGTCTTGTTTGGATTCAACTTCAGCCCGTTATCCCTCATCTAGCCCAATATCACCTCCAGGCAGACACTGAGGGGGGTCATGCCATTTCCTGATGAAGCTAGTATGGAAAAATAGATCTGGGTGTCATCAGCATATTGATAGCATCCCAGACCAAACCTCCTGACGATTTCTCCCAGTGGTTTTTTGTTGATGTTAAAAAGCATTGGAGACAGTATGGAGCCTTGTGGAACATCACACTTTAGCTCTCATTTTTCAGAGCAGAAGTCTCCAAGTGACACCATCTGGAATCTGCTAGATAGGTAAGAATGGAACCACTGTAGAACAGTGCCACCCAATCCCACCTCCTTCAAGTGACCCAACAAGATATGGGGGGTCATGCCATGCAACACCATCTGGAATCTACCAGAGAGGTAGGAACGGGAACCACCGTAAAACAGTGCCACCATCTCCCCCTGGTGGTCCAGAAGGATACCATGGCCGATGGTATTGAAAGCTGAAGAGAGATCCAAAAACATCAGCACACTCCCTCTGTTGATAGCCAACTGGAGATTATCCATCAGGCTGACCAAAGCAGTCTCAACCCCATAGCCCACACAAAAACCAGTTTGAAATGGGTCTAGATAATCGGCATCATCCAAAACTGCCTGGAGCTGAGAGGCCACCACACATTCAATCACCTTGCCCAGTCATGGAAGATTAGAAACAAGTTTGTAATTAACTCTGAAGGATCCAATGCAGGTTTATTCAAAAGTGGACATACGGTCCGAAGCAGTTTGTCCACATCTTCAGAAGTAACAAACTGAAAGTGATCCAATTCAAGAGGGGTTGCTGGGCACCACCACAATAGACTCTGAAGTAACTGTGGAAACTAGTTCAGCATGAATACAATATGTTTTATCTGCAAAAAAGTATCTTTATGCCTGAAAATAAAAATAAGGACAGGTAAGCAGTGCATTGGGGCGACTTCTGCCACTATACTGCGCTGTTCCTTACTGTGGCTCCTGAAGGGTTGGTTTTGTTTCCGAAATGGGAGAAAATGTGTGGCCTCCGCCTCCCCTAACAGCCATGCCCATTCCTCCTCCTCCTCCTCTTCATGCCTGAAAATAAAAATAAGGACAGGTAAGCAGTGCATTGGGGCGACTTCTGCCACTATACTGCGCTGTTCCTTACTGTGGCTCCTGAAGGGTTGGTTTTGTTTCCGAAATGGGAGAAAATGTGTGGCCTCCGCCTCCCCTAACAGCCATGCCCATTCCTCCTCCTCCTCCTCTTCATGCCTGAAAATAAAAATAAGGACAGGTAAGCAGTGCATTGGGGCGACTTCTGCCACTATACTGTGCTGTTCCTTACTGTGGCTCCTGAAGGGTTGGTTTTGTTTCTGAAATGGGAACGCCCATTCCTCCTTCTCTTTTTATTGCCTGAAACTAAAAATAAGGTCAGTCAAGCACTGCAGAACGGACGTCTCATTGACTCCTCTTCTAATTGTCTGTACTTACGTCACTAAAGTGAATTGTGCCTTACCATTATGAAAAGTTCTTCTCCACTCATTTGTTTGCAGCAGGGCTTATGCCTCACAGAGGAAGTTGGCCAACGTTCTTTCTGTCTGGCAAGCAGTTCAATGGTTTGATGGCTGAAGATCAGAATTTCTTCAATCATCCACTTCACAATAGACAACATCACCAAGGCATTCAGTCTTTCCTCTGCCATGGTATTTTGCAGAATATCCGCTCTGCTTCTGCTGTTGCCGTTGGCGTGTGGTGATCAGGATTTTAAGCAATGTGTAGCAATGTGTTTGCTCCAAAGTGGTCTCCAGATTGCTCTTCCCATAACCCCTGGCCACTGTGGCTAGGGATTATGAGAGCTCAAAAACAGCTGGGCGGCCTAAGTTGAGCAGGCCTGAGGTAGAGAAACTCAGCATCATCTTCCAGCAGACAAATAAACCCTCCTGCTGCTTGGAAAGCAGTGTGATCCAGCTTCCAAGCATTTCCTGGAAACATTCAATCAGTTCCAGTCTCTTCCCAAACACTGTTTTTGAGACGCTGCAGCCAGAGCTAGGTTCCTAGCCTGGCTGGGAACGGTCTCTCTGCCTTTTCAAGCAGAGAAAGGTGCTCCCTGCCATGCTGCAAACACAGAACTGGCAGAATTTTACTGGCAAACAGAGTGTGCGGCCCCATTCTAGCGTGTGGGAGTAGGGAGGTCTGTAGGGGACCGGACTTCTGCTCGGATGTCCAAGGGAAGGGCACTCCTGGGCTATCTTCTCATCCTAACTCATTCTCTCTTATACCTCTTCCTCCTGCAGGAAAGCCTGTAGTCCGGGAAACCTCCAAATGCAGCAAATAGGTGTAACCTTATTCGAAATCTAGCAAACACAGAACTAATTTAATCCCAGCATATTGTTTAGCAGTCGCCAATCTCTCCATCCGGAAGGCTCCATGCAAACTCTGTGCTCAGGGTGGACTCTACTTAGCAAAGGGGATAATTCATGCTTGCTACCACAAGACCAAATTGCCTCCCACTACCCTTGGAAGGGAGGGTAGTTCTTCAAATACAGGGCAAACCTGCTGCAGGGAACATCATACACGTGACAGTTCTGCCTCCAAGGTCACAAATATTTCACAGTAAGCAGATCTAGTTCTAAAGAAAGCTGTGGTGCTTCTGTTTTTTGAGCAGGGGGAGAGCGACTGGCCGTATCCAGCCCCAGCACAGCATCTATCCAGTGGCTGTTGCTGGAGTCTATCTTACGTTTACAGATTGAGTCCTTTGGAGACAAGGATTCATTTTTTAATTATTTTTATTTGGAAACTTTTGTTGAAGAACTTGAAAAGTGATATATAAATATTTGTTGTCTTCGCATTCATATTTGTAGAAGCGGTATATAGATATATAATTTTGTTGTTGCTGTTGCCAGATCTGCACCATCCTTGTCATTGCATTTCTTTCCATATGTACCAGATCCTTAAACATCCTGATGCTGCTGGTCTGTGCATAGAAATAAGCTGACTGGGTTTTCAACATTCATTCCAAAGATGTCTGGATTGTAAACCAGACAATGTTTTATTGTCTTCTCTCCGGTGTTGTTTTTTAGAATTGGGGGCATGGCAGCTCAATATGGGGACTTTTGCAGTGCTGGTTTTAAAGCATTCCAAGGCTCCAAAAAGGCTCCATGGTGGGTCCATGCTCGAGTTTTCCTTCTGCTCATCAGGGGTGTAACTATAATAGTGCAAGGGGAGACAGTTGTCTGGGGGCCCACTGCCTTGGCCCCCCCCAGGCAAGTCAAATGACTGACTCCCCCAGCTGTGCACCTTCCCCGGGGTTCCTTCAGTTGTAGTCATCCTCTGAAACTGATATGAGTGTTAAGACCTGGAGCTACCAGAACAGCATGTCTTTCTCTAGTGCCATTAAATGACTTGCATCATCCACAATTTACAAAAGCTTTTAAAAAATAATTTAGGGTGATGTTTCTATTGTGGCACATATGTAATTTTACTCTGCTTTTTGTTACTACTATTCAGCCTCATTTAAGATTTCTTTACTTCATGAGCTGAGCTTCAGTGAGGTGGGGGCATTTTAAAATCTTCTCTCTGGGCCCACTCCAACTTTGCTACGCCCCTGCAGCTCATGGCTTTGATTTCTTGCCATCAGCTTCTGAAGAGTGCAGCCTTGTTCCTCGGAATCCTCTTGGGTCAGATGAGGCAGCTATGGTATGCGTGTGAAGAGGTGCACCTAGTTAATTTGGGAGCCTGAACCTAAAGGCCTTTGGAGCCTCCTGCCTCGGCTGCAAGTTGCACAGTATTTTTAACACGTGGGTTCTTGAGGGCACAAGCAGCTGGAACTCACAAGAATGTAAGCATATAACGCAGCTCCCTGGGCAAAGAGGCACCTTTTACCGTGGTGATTCTCTTTATTTAGCAGGGGGGGAGTAACTAGCCCTATCCACCCACAGCACAGTACCTCCAGTGACTGTAGCTGGGGTCTATCTTACGTTTCTTTTTAGAATGTGAGCCCTTTGGGGACAGGGTTCCATCTTATTTGTTTGTTATTTCTCTGTGTAAACCGCCCTGAGCCATTTTTGGAAGTGATTCCATGGAAGTGGAATCACTTCCATTTGGAAGTGATTCCTGATTCCATTTTTGGAATCTTTTTCTTTGAAAGAAATTGAATTATTATTATTATTATTATTATTATTATTGCAAATATGCATTAGCAGAAACATTTCAACTCACAACTTAACATATTCCCACATATTTCTTTCCCCACTCCCAGTCTCTGAAGCACCCTAGTGCAGGTCACAATAGCTGCTCCTGGGCCAGCAGGGACCACAGCACCCAGGACAGACTAAAGAGGATTCAGGGACCCCCAGGGGGTGTGGAGGCCCTGCACTTCGGCAAGAAATCCCGGAGTAAAAGCGCCACTGTGTGTGTCCGTGTTGGACTCCCCACCAGCACCCCAACACCCCCTTGCCTGAGGCCACCACCTCGTTGAGAGGCAGTCCCTGAGGCTGGGGGGCGGGGGGTGGGGGGGGTGGAAGCAAGGCTCAAAAACGCAGGCAGGGAACGGGATCTGCATTCCCCGGCGGCTGAACTAGTGCAGTGATCTTCATTGCGCGGGCGGCCGAGTTGCCTCTCCCTGTGCCCGCCCCCGCCAACCCGGAACTTGAGCTCCCGCGCGCCTTCTGCCCTGTACGGTGCTCCGACCGCCAGCACCTTCTGCGCCGGTCCTCCCCGCGCAGCCGCCGCTGGGAATCGTACCGGTGGCAGTGGTGGCGGCGGATGGCAAGCTGACAGACCCGCCAGAAGCGGGTGGGGGCGAGCCGGTGGGGAGCAAGCCGGAGCCTAAGCCGTCAAGATCACTGAAGTGACACACAAGGGAGGGGAGAGAGTATACTCACAGCAGCGAAATATAATCTTATTCCAAGGACTATCCGTGGTTTCGCAAGGCGTCAGATAGTAGGCGGGTACTCCACCCTCGAAGCCGAAATAGTAGCTCGCAGGGACAGGGAGGATACGTGAACGCCGCCCTGCCCCGAAGCAAAGGCTCTGGGAATAGCCCGAGGAGGAGCAGGGCATGGTAAAGAAGTCCGTGGTGGGCGAAATAGCGGCACCCCTCCCGCCCCTGATGGGTCGCGCAGGATTAGGTGCTCTTCCCTCGCCAAAGAAGGCGGGTGTTGCTCCTCAGAGCGGAAGAAGGAACATTCGAAGTCTACCCTGTAAAGTGTTAAATTTTGAGAGCATAAAAGGGATTCTTCTTGATCGCAGCCAGGATCTATCTCCATCGGCTCTTCCTCATCGCAGCCAGGATCTATCTCCATCGGCTCTTCTGGACCAGCTGCTGGTGCAGAGGCGTAGTTACAGTTGAAGAAGGTGGGGCAGCAGCCATTGAGCCCCTGAGGGGGGCGTCGAGCCCACCACCGGCTAGGCAAGATCTTGCTCCTCCTCACTCTCCTCCTCCTCCTCAGAAGAAGATGAGAGGGCCAATCTCCACTTCTTGTCCCAGGGCGCGCTCCAATTTTGCTAAGCCGGTTTAGGTTTCTGTACCTCCTGGACGGACCAAAGGACGGGCTGCCCTGGGGAACACAGGCATGTGCTGCTTTCCACAAAGCACAGGCTTTGGACTTGACCGGCATTTGGTTCGCTTTCTGTGGCTTCACTTCTTGTGCCAAGGTGCACGTCAGTCTTGCTGCAACCATGGCTGAGTGGCTCTTCTTCTTCGCTTCTACCATAGACGCTGCCAGAACCTGAGGGGTATACTCGTGAGTCAAATGGGCCGTAACCCAGAATTTGGTTTAAAATAAGCCAAATCTGGCAAACCTGCTGAGTCTTGCCCATTTATACTACATTCACTCTGGGTGGAGCTACCCTTGCCAATCACCCATTGGTGATCTTCAACAGTGCCACCTACCAGCACTTCTGCTTTTTTTGAGAGAGAGATGCTGCGATCCAGAGAGACAGCAGAAGTAAGTTCTTTTATTTTTGAGCCTCCTTAGACTTGAAGAAAGCAGAAACTTAATCATCCCCACTCCACAAAAGCACAATGTACTGTACATATAAAAACAGAGCAGGAGGTGTGGGGTGGGGTGGAGGGAGGGTACTGAAGGATATTCTTTGCTATGGGATGTTGTGATGGCTGCTGGCTTGGATGTCTTTAAAAGGGGCTTAGACAAATACATGGAGGACAGGTCTATCAATGGCTACTAGTCTGGTGGCTGTGGGCCATCTCCAGCCTCAGAGGCACAATGATGCCTCTCAGTACCAGTTGCAGGGGAGCAACAGCAGGAGAGAGGGCATGCCCTCACTTCTGGCCTGTGGGCTCCCCAGAAGCATCTGGTGGGCCACTGTGTGAAACAGGATGCTGGACTAGGTAGGCCTTCAGCCTGATCTAGCAGGGCTGTTCTTATGTTCTTATTGTTGAATGAAAAAGTTTAAAGAACTTCCTTTCACTTCCTCTCTCCATTGGAAATAACTGGCAGAACTTACACAGTGATCTTGAAATCCTGTCCTGTCCCCCAACACACTGCGCTTAACTGAAAATACATTTCAATATGCATTTGAGATCCAGTGTGGTGTAGTGGTTAGAGTGTTGGACCAGGACTGGGGAGACCTGAGTTCAAATCCCCATTCAGCCATGAAACTCACTGGGTGACTCTGGGACAGTCACATCTCTCTCAGCCTAACCTACCTCACAGGGTTGTGAGGATAAACAACCAAATACACCGCTCTGTGCTCCTTGGAGAAAGTGTAGGATATAAATGTAAAAATAAAATAATAGCAGCTTTAAAACAGCGAGCATTTACACCATCAGTGATTTAATTGTAGATATGTCAGATTGTACTTTTCCTGACACAATGCTGGCTGCATAACACACATTGCAGTGATGGATTTTTTGCTCGCTCTCTCCCAAGGAGGCTGGAGCAGAGTTTCCTGTTTCTTTGCAGGATGCATACAGCACTATCAGAAGTAGTAATACAGGTGTTGTAGGCCAGCAATGGATTTTATTACCATTCTTCCATCTTCTGTTACAAGGAGTATTCTCTGCCCTTTGTGGTTGACAATCTCTAGACTGATGTTCTGAGTGATTAATCACATGAGATCCAAGCTCTGTAGGATAAGGAAACTAACCTTGACTTCTTGTAACAGACCTCCACCTCCTCTCAAAGGTGCATAAGAGGGCAACCAAGATGATCAAGGACCTAGAGCACCTTTCTTATGAAGCTAGGCTACAACACCTGGGGCTATTTAGTTTAGAAAAAAAGACGACTACGGGGTGACATGATAGAGGTCTATAAAATCATGCATGGTGTGGAGAAAGTGGATAGAGAGACATTCTTCTGCCTCTCCCATAACACTAGAACCAGGGGTCATCGCATGAAATTGATTGCCAGGAAATCTAGGACCAGCAAACGGAAGTACTTTTTCACACAACACATAATCAGCTTGTGTAATTCTCTGCCATGAGATGTGGTGACAGCCAACAACCTGAATGGCTTTAAGAAGGGTTTGGATGACTTCATGGAGGAAAGATCTATCAACGGCTACTAGTCAGAGGGCTGTGGGCCACCTCCAGCCTCAAGGGTGTGCCTCTGAGTACCAGTTGCAGGGGAGTAACAGCAGGAGAGAGGTCATGCCCTCCACTCCTGCCTGTGGCCTCCAGGGGCATCTGGTGGGCCACTGTGCGAAACGGGATGCTGGACTACCTGGGCCTTCTTGGGCCTGATCCAGCAGGGCTGTTCTTATGTTCTTATGTTCAGTGAAAGAGTTAAGGGCATGATAGTTAAAACTCTGTGGTGGCTGGGCTGGCCGGGGTATCCCCGACAGCGACAGTGTCTGGAACGGGCACCCAGGCAGGCCAGCTGTAGCAGCAGGTCGCAGCTCTGCCCAGGAGGGGCCCATCCCGTTTCCGTTCCTCCCACCCCACCGGAACTTTTGGCAGGGAGAAAGGGGAAGGGGAGCCATCTGCGCTAAAGAGGCTCCAAGACAGAAGACTCTTCTTCTTCTCTCCCCAAATATTTGGGGTGGAAACCTGGAAAGTAAGTGCTGAGGACTGTGTCTAAATCCTGTTTAGGGAAAATGTGGTTTCCCTCCACCCACCTTCTTCAAAATACTGCCAATAATTAAGAGGCTGCTGGAATGAAACAAGGACAGGGAGAGGGAGAGAAAGGCACTGAGATGGGGTGGGCCAGAGCAAGAGTGAGAGGGCATGCAGTGGAGTTAAAACCTAAATGGAAACATGATCTCAAGTGGCTCCAGTTGCAGCTTCTTAACTTTTTCGGCTTTGGAAGATTCCCTCACAAAGAGAGGGGCTGGTTCCTGGACCTTTGATTACACTGGATCAGAGGCATCTTTTTAATCTCACAAAAAAGGCACCCAGTTCAGATGAAGAGCTGCCTTAGGTAACATGAGCAGGCTGGTTAACTAACTCCTCTGCCCCTTTCTCCATCAATTAATCTAACCCAGGACTCTTAAGATTCAGCAATAATGTTCTGTTGGATTACCTTGGCTGTTATTAATTTATGTACTGCTTTTCAAGTTATCAAACTAGTTTACACAGCAAAAAGAATGAGTTCTTCCCCAATCTTTTGAACTAGGAAAGATTGTCATACATTGCAAACAATTAACTTCAGTGCAAATGTAAACATGTGAATTCATAAATATTTTAAAACTAAACAGAAGCTAATTTCTTAAAAAATTAAAGAAATATATTAAAGATAAAAGGAAGATATCGTAAGGATGAGCAATCCTTGTGAAGTTTATACATATATTACAGTTTATGTTTAAGTTCATTATTGATGAACTCCTACACACCAGTTGTAAATAATTTACTTGTAATAAATCCAGTTTTCAACAGAAGGACTTACATTCAGGTAATATGTTTAGAAGGATTGTAAGAGATTATAGCGTCTGGATTTCTTCTTCTCTAAACAGAGAGGGCTTAATCCAGACAAAATTAAGCAATTTTAAGAAGCATTTATTTCAAAGGGAGAGAATTAAGAATCTTACCATCCCACATTTAATATGCTCACCATCCTACATTTAAATAACTCAAAACTGCTTCATTTTGCCTAGACTAGTTTGCCCCTAATGCTGTGATTGGCACTTTTAAAATGCTGCATCCAAACATGTAGGATTCAGCATCCAGCATTTCACTAAGATGACACACACAGAGAAAAACCACAACTTCATGAGCAACCCAATCCTGTGCTTGTCTACTCAGAAGTGCCACTGGGTTCAGGGGGCTTACTTCCAAGTCAGGGAGTATAGAATTGCAGCCTTACTGTAGACAGTCATAGCCTTATCAATGGCTACTAGTCTGAGGGCTTTAGGCCACCTTCAGTCTCAGAGGCAAAGAAGGTGCAGTTATAATTTTCATCTAGTGCCCTAATTTGTTAATTAAAAGATAAATGAGCTTGGCTTGTATGTTTGAGCTGATATTATGGTAAAGTTATCTGAAAGGCGGGTGACACATCTGGGTGTCAGATGTGGACAGGGGCGCAATTTCAGTGCTTGCCCTGGGCACTATTTTCCCTAGATACACCTCTATACTGAGCTAGATGGACCAAGGGTAAAAGAGTAAAAGATGCTGCCATATACGGAGTCAGACCATTGGTCTATCTAGCTCAGTATTGTCTTCACAGACTGGCAGCAAATTCTCCAAGGTTGCAGGCAGGAATCTCTCTTAGCCTATCTTGGAGAAGCCAGGAAACTTGAAACCCTCTGCTCTTCCCAGAGCAGCTCCATCCCTTGAGGGGAATACAGTGGTCCCTCTACTTACAAACTACTCGACATCTGAATATTTTGACTTACGAATGAAAAAAATGGCCGCACGCTTACGAATTTTTCGACATTCAAACGGTTTTAGTTTTGGCGGTTTTAGATGCGGTTTCCTCGACTTACGAATTTTAGATGCGGTTTCCTCGACTTACGAATTTTTCTCGAAAACTGCTTCTCCCATGGTGTTTTGTGTATGGGAGGCTTTAAAACCCCTGTGCCATGCTTCCAGACCTCTGTGGGTTGTACGAGGCGTGGAGTGAGAAGGTGTGGAGCGGCGTTGGAGAGAGAGAGAGAGAGATTTGGAGCCAGTTGGAGCCAGCAGTTCTCTATTGCTGGAAAGGTACTGTAGGTTGCTTTTCCTTCTCTTTACTGTGGGGGTTGCGGGGGGGGGGGTCTTATGTGTGTGTGTTCCATGCCATGTGTAAAATTTTTATCCTTGCCTGTGGTCCTTGCACCTTGATGCTAAATTTTTCAGGCTGGCCATGAGGTTGTGTTTAGGTTTTCTGAGCAGTTTTAAGGCTCCTTTTTGCTTTCTGGCCCTTCTGCAGTTTTAAGAGTTTTTTTGGTTTCTGCTCTTTGCTTTCTGGCCCTTCTGCTGTTTTAAGAGGTTTTTGTTTTTTGTTTTTTTTTGGTTTCTGCTCTTTGCTTTCTGGCCTTTCTGCTGTTTTAAGAGGTTTTTTGGTTTCTGCTCTTTGCAGCTTGATGCTAAATTGCATGTCTGGTTAAACTGAATTTTTTTCCATGCCATGTTAAAGTGCACTTTCTGCCCTTTTATCTTCAGGATCCTAATGATGTTTTTTTTCCTTCCTAGTGTTTGTGGCGTCATGGCACCAAAGAAGCCAGCAGAGTCCGGGAAGCGCAAGGGGGAGCTGATTCTCTTGGAGGTCAAGCAGGACATCATCCGCAAGCATGAGCAAGGCATGCGAGTGGTGGACCTTGCAAGAGAGTACGGCAGGAGTGCTTCGACCATTGTGACCATCCTCAAGGACAAGGAGAGGATTATGGGTTGTGAGACAGCCAAGGGTGTCACGATCCTTACTAAGAAGCGCCCTGCCATCATGGACGAGGTGGAGAAGTTGCTGCTGCTGTGGATCCGCGAGAAGGAGCGTGCAGGGGACACTGTGACTTCGGCAGTCGTGTGTGCCAAGGCCAGGGCCTTGCATGCTGAACTGATCGCCCAGCAGCCAGGAACTTCGCAAGAAGAGTTCAAGGCAAGCCACGGGTGGTTTGAGAAATTCAAGATGAGGTCCGGTATCTGCAGCGTCGTCCAGCACGGAGAGGCTGCAAGTTTGGATCTGCCTGCAGCGGAAGAATTCGCCACGGAGTTCTTGGAGACCGTGACTGCTGAGGGCTACCTTCCGGAGCAGGTCTTCAATTGTGATGAGACTGGCCTCTTTTGGAAAAGGATGCCAAGGAGGACCTTCATCACACAGGCGGAGACCAAGATGCCTGGCCACAAGCCGATGAAGGACCGCCTCACCCTCCTCTTCTGTGCAAACGCCAGGGGTGATCTGAAGGTAAAGCCTCTGCTGGTTTACCATTTGGAGAACCCCCGTGCTTTCAAGAAGCACAAAGTCAACAAGGAGAGGCTGAGCGTCATGTGGCGGTCCAACGCCAAGGCCTGGGTCACACGGGTCCTGTTTGTGGACTGGGTGCACCAGGTGTTTGGTCCAACAGTGAGGAGGTACCTCCAGGAGAAGAACCTGCCCCTGAAGGCCATCCTCTTGATGGATAATGCGCCTGCACATCCTCCTGGGCTGGAAGAAGACTTGGCGGAGGAATTCAAGTTCATCCGAGTCATCTTCCTGCCACCCAACACCACCCCCCTCATCCAGCTGATGGACCAACAACTGATTGCCAACTTTAAGAAGTTGTACATGAGGGAGCTGTTCCGGCGTTGCCTGGACATGACGGATGGCTCAGGCATCAATCTGGCTGACTACTGGAAGCACCATTTCGATATCGTGAGCTGCCTGCAGATCATCAAAATTTCGTGGGACAGTGTCAGCCAGAGGAACCTCAACAGTTGCTGGAAGAACTTGTGGGCAGCCTGCGTTGCCTCCACTGAATCCAGCACACAGGAGCAGGCCGTGGTAGAGGAGATCGTCTCCCTGGGGCAGACCATGGGCCTGGAGGTTTCAACACAGGACGTGGAAGAATTGGTCGAGGGACACAACCTTGAACTTTCCACCGAGGACCTGTTGAGCCTGCAGGAACAGGAGAAGCAAGGGGTGCAGCCAGACACACCTGAGGAGCAGGAGGAAGAGCCAAGGCAGTTGCCTTCGTCGTCTTATAAGAGGGCCTGCAAACTGTGGGGAGAGCTGCAGACCTTTGTGAACGATCTCAGTGAGGATCAGGCTGCAGCCCAGGAAGCTGTGGAGTACTTTGATAATGTGGTCGTTGCCCCATGGCGAGCAATGCTCTGCAAGAGACAGAGGCAGCAGAACATGGACCGGTTTGTGCTGAAGCAGGCAAGGCAGGAGGAAGAAATGTTGGCTGAGGATGAGGCATGTTGAGTGTGCCTGCCTGCCTTTAAAGTGCCCTGAGGTGACCCGCATCAGGTCCCAAAAAATGATAAAGTGCTGTTGTAAATGTTTATTGTTGAAAAGTAATGTTGCTGTGCAGTTTGCATGCCTTTAAAGTGCACTTGATAAAGAGTTTTGCACAAAAAACTGGGTGTCTGGGTCTTTTTCCTAGGCTCCGGAACGAATTAATCAGTTTCCAATGCATTCCTATGGGAAACCGCTTTTCGACTTACAAACTTTTCGACCTACGAATGTGCATTCGGAACGGATAAAGTTCGTAAGTAGAGGGACCACTGTATCTTACAGTGCTCACACTTCTAGTCTCCCCTACCACAAGACTCAGATCTCAGAGGCAAATTTATCCGAGGTTATCAGTGGCAACCCTTGAAAAATAGGGGGCATGAGGCAGGCAAGGAGATGGTAGAGATAGCTGATCCCTACTTGATAAGGTTTGAAGAATATATTCAAATATCTATGTTATATACAAAAGACCACTTTTGTAGATATCCATTAATTTAAAATACCTAACTAAGCAGCAGATCCATTTATTCCACATGTCAAAAGAGGAGAAGGAGCCACTTTTCTACAACTTCTTTAGTCACTTGAATAGAAGGGCAACAGAGGCATTAAGGCCACAGCTAGCCCGCATCACACAAACTGCAGCAGAGCCTCGTTTCGAAAATGAAAGGTACTGGGGCTCAAACATAAAAGGAAGCCACGCGCTCCCTGACCGAGAAGCCCACTGCTTACAAGTCCCCGATGTGCACGATCAGATCGCAATCCATAGTGATGAGGGAAAGAAAGCCTCCTGGCACGTGCCCAGAGGCTTCTTCCCGTTAGTGCTACTTGACCGTTTCCAGGGCTGAGCCCTGACACAGGCAGACAATACAGGTCCAGAGCCGGAGCCTGGCTCCTCGTACCTATCCACCCCACCCTACCCTCTGGGCACTTTAATATCAGGGAAAGGCGCGAGTGACGCCAATGGGGGGCGGGGTCTGACTCAGTATGTGGCAGCTTCCTATGTTCCTATGCCCCTGTTAAAACTTGATGGCCCGGGGGATTTGTGGTTAAAATCCCGCCCACCTCCCACTTTGTGTATTGGATAATTCCTCTTTAGTGTGGTGGAGAGAGTAGTCAATAAAGCAGCACACTCCCTTTTCCTTTGATACGCAGAGCAGAGATCTGTAACCACAGAGCAGTTTGAGACCAGGTTTTGGAAGGGATATTCATTCATTCATTCATTCATTCATTCATTCATTCATTTCCCAAATTTGTAGACTGCCCCAAACCTCCATCTCTGGGCAGCCCACAACAACATCAAAAATTAAGACCTTAAAACAATTAAAAACTACAGTCCAGTTAAAAAGCTTGGGTGAAAAAATAAGTCTTTAGAGACTTTAAAAAACTTGTCAGAGATGGCGAGGCTCTTCTTTTAGCAGGGTGCGCATTCCAGAGTATGGGGTAGTAGCAACTAGGGATGTTCATGAATTGGTTGTGTCCAGTCGCTTCAGCTGAAGCATGAGTAAAGCAGGTCCTTACCTGCTCTTCCGTAGCCCCCCCACAACATTTCCTGCTGTGGCGCTGTGCCACTCAGAAGTCCGCATGCAGCTGTGGGGCTGCACCCAGCAACCTGCCCATGGCAGCGGGATGCTCAGAGCCGCCATGCATGCTCAGTGGACATGTGCATCCCACCACCATGTGCTGGGTGGAGCCACATGCAGACTTCTGAGCGACACAGTGGCACAGCAGGAAATGCAGTGGGGAGCAGGGAAGGACCTGTTTTACTCATGCTTAAAAACACAGCTCCCCACCCCACTGAAATGATTCATACACATCCCTACTCAGGGCCCAAGCTGTTTAGGGCTTTATAGGTTATAACCAGCACCTTGTAATCTGCCCAGAAACATATCGGGAGCCACGGTACTTCTTTTACTATAGCTGTTATATGGTCTCTCCAAGATGACCCAGAGACCAACGTGGCTGCTGCCTTCTGCAGTTTCTGGATTAAGTACAAAGGCAGCCCCACATAGAGTGCATTGCAGTAGTCAAGTCTGGAGATTACCAGCATACACCAGGGCAAACTGAGACTGAATCCAGATAAGACAGAGGTACTTATTGTGTGAGGACGGAACTCAGGAGGTGGGTTTGATCTGCCTGTTCTGGATGGGGTCTCACCTCCCCAGAAGGAACAGGTACACAGTCTGGGGGTGCTTCTGGATCCAAACCTCTCCCTGGTGTCCCAGGTTGAGGCCATGGCCAAAGGTGCTTTTGATCAGCTTTGGCTGATACACCAGCTGTGTCCATTTCTTGAGATTAAACGACCTCAGAATGGTGGTACACCTGCTGGTAACCTCCAGACTTGACTACTGCAATGCACTCTATGTGGGGCTGCCTTTGTACATAATCCAGAAATTGCAGTTGGTCCAGAATATGGCAGCCAGGTTGGTCCCTGGGTAATTTCAGAGAGATCATATTACTCCTGTGTTGAAAGAGCTACACAGGCTGCTGATAAGTTTCTGGGCAAAATCAAGGTGCTGGTTATAACCTATAAAGCTCTAAACAGCTTCGGCCTTGGGTAAGAGTACGCCTTTACCTCACTGCCCACTGAGATCAGGAGAGGTTCATCTGCAGTTGCCACGGGCTTGTTTGGTGGCAACTGCTGAAATAGGAGCATCCCTGATGAAATAGGAGCCTCCCTCTGACAACTTTTTAAAAGGCAGTCAAGATGTATTTGTTCACCCAGGCTTTTAATTAGATTTATAGTTTTTGACAGTTTTTGAACATTGTTTTAAATTTTAAATTATTATATGTTTTAACCTTTTTATTTTGTTGTAATTTGTATTTTTTTAATTGTAAATCTCCCAGAGCCCTAAGTTTTGGGCAGTATACAAATATGTGAGTGAGTAACAGTATAGCATTGTTCTGAGGTCATTTATCGATAGAAAGCACCTTTGACTACTGCCTCAACCTGAGACATGGGGAAAGGTTTAGATCAGAAGTCCCCCCCTCATACCTGTTCTTTCTGGGGAAGTGTGACCCCATCCGGAACAGGCAGATCAAAATCACCTCCCATCCCAAGTTCTAACAGAGCATAATAAGTGCCTCCGTCTTATCGGGAAAGGGAAGCAAAACCAAACATCCATCTTATTTGACGGGAAATGAAACTGAAAATCTGAAGAGCCCACATATGAATTTTACCTGAAATGATGTATTGTTGAGGAAGTAATGATGTTGCAGCACCCGAGAGACCCGTGGGGAGGGGGGCAGGGAGCGAACAGGATGCTCCCCCCAGGTTTGGGGAGAACAACTAAGGTAGTAAAACCGGTCTCTGTTCTTTTCTAGCAGCCGCCCTCGCCCATGTTCCCTGCAGGGATTTTTCCTAAATGCAGGGAATTCTAGCTTCAAAAATCAGGGAAAAGGGAATCCCACCTAAAAAGTGGTGAAATGCAGGGAAAATGTAGGGAACAATTCAGATGATGCAGGAAATTTTAGACAAAATTTATTTTCCTGTCGTTCCTTTATCTGACTAGAGGAGATTATTTCTCTCCTTTTGAGCGACTACGTCTAGACGCCATGCTGTTGTGAACCACTTTCATTTTCATTTCCAAACTCCTGACGTAAGTAGGTATCATATGATTGCGTATCCGTATTTGCAACTGCAATACTTTCCCTGTGGGAAAAAGAACACTTCGACTTGCATACACCGGAGGATACAAAACACTTTAAGGCAGGCTAAGGGCCATACTTGGAACGCCAGCGGCAGGCAGGCTTTAGTATGAAATTCAAAAGAGCCTTCTCTCCCGTGCTTAAAAGGCGGCCACCACAGTCCCGCGATCGAAACCTCTCCCCAGCCAGCCCTTGCCATTTCCTTGACGTGCGCGTTTCAAGCAAAACAAGCAGCCGCCTCCCCCGCTCCCGCCCCAATAGCTGCTATCAGAGGAGTAGTAGAGACAGAGAGCGAAGCGCGCGCGGGGGGGGGGGTTGTGTGTGAGCAGCGGAGTCTGCCTGGGGGGGCACAGAGCGCCCTGATTGGGACCCCCTAACCACAGCCCTCATCAAACAGTGGCCATGAGTCGGATCACGGTGTTTTACGTTTTATTATGTTGTCGTACAACGCTGCAGTCCTGTGTACACACTACCTCACAGCAATACTACTAGTAGTAGCTTCATTGTTTCAACCGTAGGTCCGAATAAACAAGAGACACAAAAGCCAGACAAAAATGGCGTGCTAATAAAATAAAATAAAATAAAATAAAATAAAATAAAATCTCACAACTCTACCCGATAGTAAAACCCCATTGAAGCAAGCGGGAGTTCTCTTCGAGTAAACACGCCTAAGAAACGCTGGGGGACAACAGCGGGGCCCCGCACAATCGCCCGCCCGCTGGCAAGGAACGCTTCTGCGGAGGTTTCCCCCGGCTGTGGGCAGCGGGAAGAGAGACTTCCTAGTTGGCCTGTTTATATTGTGCAGCGCTCCCCCTTGCCTCCAAAAGATTCAACGGATCTTTTAAAACCAGCTCTAAAGCAGCAGTATGCTGAAGTTTCATTCATTCATTCACTGGCGAGATTACATCCATAGATTGCACTGACTCCTAATTCGCTGTGCTTTGGCTGTGCCAGGTGAAATAAAAAACCAAAGCCCGGGAAAGGTGTGGGCAAAGCAGGGGGAGTGGAGAGAGGGAACTCTTGCCTCTTTTTTAAAAAGTCACAATTTAATGTACATACATACTAGTTATTCAATGTTCTTCCAGCTGTCCTGCTGCTTCTGAGACCAGGGTTGGAAAGGTGCCTCAGTAGGTGCGAGATACATAGGTGGCAACGGAACATTCTACCACACAAGTAGCTCAAACCCTCCTATCCTATTGCTGGACTCCTGTGGGCATGGTGAAGGAAATAATTCCAAGCACTTTTCTGTAGTTTTATCATTGTATATTAAAATATCACTCTACAGAACAATTCCTCAGGGCCCATTTCCCCACGCAGGACAATGTTCATCCACTCCTGGTGCTGATGATTCAGGTTTTAAGGGTAGCTGCAAGAATCGGAGATGTTTGGCAAGATATTGAAGCTGCAGATTTTGTATGCCAGGCAACTGAGAAGGTTTTCCTCCCACACCACTACCCCATTTAAATCTCCCCCTTGCTTCCTTTTCCTTTTCCCACAGATCACAGAATCGCTTGATCAGAGTGGAAAGCAGGCTGTAGCAGAGAATATTTTTCATCTCAGTGCTTGAATAACCACAGTTGGCCTCCTCAACAGCAGCCCTGGGGTGGCGTTTCAAGGCAGTTCCAGCACCTCCCCCTGATAACTGAACCCTGGGTCCCTGCCACCACCTGAGAATAGTCTCAGAGCACAGATCCACAGTCTGTATTTGGGCCATCTGAAGAAACATGAGCAGAGACACACAAAGGGATCCCATCCAAAAATAACTTTCGGCTGCAGCATTTTATTCTGTTACAATAGTATATATTCAGAAAGGTTATTTACAAATATAGGCTCCCACTTCTTTGTTGCACCCACTTGTTCTGCTCCAGACCTAATGGCACTGGGTGCGGGATAGTACCATTTGAGTGGTTGGATTTATCTCCATTTGTCCATTCTAGCATTTGTCAGAAATGGGTGCATTAAACAAGAAGTAAAAAGAAGCTAATTCCAATAAGGGTGTTTTTTTATTTCACCAATCCATTGGTACCCTGCCCAAAAGGACTGATCACAGCAGCTTAGCCTCAGCAGTACTACAGCCTTTTGCTGTCCCCAAACCATTCAGCTGCACAAGTGTGGCTGCACTTACAATAGGGACAACATCATGCCCCACATCCCAGCCTTTACTGCTTCCTGAAACACTGCATTGGGCACACCACTCTTTCCTTACCAGCATTCATTCAGTTTAAATGCCTTTCCGACCAGAGAGAATTGCCGGCTGGTGACAACTTTTTAACCACTTCACTGCTTAATCTGTAGCTCTCAGAGGCTTTTCATAGTTTTTAACTCCCCCTTCTTGGGTGGAGAGGAAACATCAGGCAATCCCCACTCAGCCCTCTACTCTTCACAGAACGTGGGCATACTCTCTTTGGGTTACCCATCCAAAGTTATGAGGGGAGGAGCACAATAGCCCCCCCACCGCAAGAGAAGGGGGATCTGGAACGCCAAGTCAGGAACTGTGTTTCTGCCGCTTCCAGAAGCGCTTGACGTCTGAGTGGCCAGCTGGGGTCACCACCATGAGCCGCTTGGCAGGATTTTCAAAGACAAGAACCCCAAGCTCCTTAGCGTGGTCACGGAGCAGCTCAAAGTCCACCTGGGACAGGAACTGGTTGTAGAGGACACCTAGGAAGGAGCGGAGACACAAGAGGGTGCAGATGTATCATGGACCATGGGCTTCTGGGGGCAGGAGGCTAAGTGGGGCAATTGCCCCTCTCCCAGGTTAGCCAGTCTCATTTAACTCAAGGGGGTTTAACTCCCAGGTAAGAGGGCGTAGGATTATAGCCTTTGGCCCCTTGTCACCAAATATGTCCTGCAACCGCTGATGCACCAAGCCAGGAGTCAACCCTGGTTGCATGTGATGTCCTTGAGTCTTGGGTGCAAGCTGTTCCTCTTTGCCTTTGTGGGTGAAGAAGGACTCTACTTCTAATTCTAGATCAGGACAAGCCAGATTCTCTTGTTATGTCAGAACAATCCTGGCTCATTTTAGCCGGTGTTTCAAAGTAAACCAGGATCTGAAACTGGGATTGTATTCCAGCTTCAGATCCTGGTTTATTTTGAAACTCTGGCTAGAATCACCCATTTTTGCATGCTTATGTCCAGACCAGCCCATAGTGAAAAGGGCAGAAGTAGGAAGCTCAGTGACTACATGGTGCAGTGGTATCTTCTGGGCTATACTGTACCCTGTACTAGATCACAGTGCAAGCAGCTTCCCCAAGGGCCTGCAGAACCTTGTCTTCTGTCACCAGACAGGGACCACTAGATCCCAAGGCCTTATGAAGAGGACAAGTAACCCATGGTCTTTGTGAATGTGAAGAAAACACACCAGTTAATAATTCTTGACAGTACTCTGGAGTACTGTCTACTCCTGCAGTAGAATGAGGTGGTAGAAGGGACTGTACCATTCCAGATCATAGAGTTGTGTGTGGGGCTGGGATGGGGGTTTGAATTGTTGAATAGTCTCCTATGTGAATGAATGAATGAATGAATGAATAAAAATCTTCTACTAAGTGGAAAAATAGCATTGCAAGGAGTGGGCTGGCCTAGAACCTCTCTGTGACATTTTTGTTCTTGCAAGGAGTTTTCACATGGAGAAACATTCAGAAATGGTATCTCTCACCTGAAACGTGTGGTGTAATCCATTCTACAGCATGTATAAACCAGGCCTCATCTGGTGGCACAGATAAAGTGGCTGGGTTTGCAGAAAACGTTGGCAAGTGTGCAGAAAGTGTGGACAACTCAAGCAACACATGTTGAATAGATAGGGGGAGCATTGCAAGACGCACACACAGAGCCTTCCCCTTAAAAAAAAAAAGTTTTACGTGGCCGAGGGTTGGCTGCGGGGGGTGGGGGGCGGAGCAGACCGTTTCCCTTTCCCCCTTCCCCCAGCGGTGGTGGGGTGGTAGCGGGAGAAACGCTGGCTCCATCTCTTTGGGCCAGCGTCTCTAAGCAACTGTGAGGTGCGCCTGCACAGTTTAGAGATTGCCGCAAGCCCGTGTCGTGGACTTGCAACGATCACAACTGCACAGGCACACCATGCAGTTTTTTAAAGACGCTGGCCTGAAAGGATGGGGCCAGCTTATCTCCTGCTACCACCCCACCACCGTGTGGGGGCAAAGGGAAATGGGCTGCTCTGCTCCCCCCGCCCCGCAGCCAACCCTCGGCTGCGGTAAGACTTTAAAATAAACCCGGAATGTGGGTGGGGCGGGCACAGGGTGGCTCAGCTGCTGGAGGCTCCCGGCCTTGGCCATTTGGAAGCTCCCCCAGACTTTGGAGGACCGGACCAGGTCCCCAAGGTCCGGGGGTTAGTGCGCCTCTGACTGTGGATCACCTGGGAGCGCACTTCTGTGTTCCTCAAAGCTTCTTCTTGCTCGTCTGGGAGGGGGGAAGGTGAGTTGGACACTGTCTCCCCCCACCACTGCCTGGTCACGTGAACAGCCTCAGTGGAAAGAAGGATGCGAGGAACAAAGGAAGAAGAGCAGAGGAAGAAGAAACAATCTGGAAGAAGAGCCAGGAGGAGGCAAAAAGGAGGGTGTGAATGATGTGATGCAAAGAGGGAGAAAGTGGCAATGAAGGCAGGAATGTGGAAATAAGGTGAGAAGGGGAGCAGGAAAAGCTACTGGCGAGGGGAAAGAAGGGTATGTCAAAACGTGCAGACCTGTGTGATGGAGATAACCTCTATACCCTCTCGTCACATTTCCCTTTCCTCCCCACCACCCTCTTTTTCTTCCGTGGACACTCACCCTCAGAGAAACGCAATCTGTCCCGTTCCAGCTCCCACAGCCGGATCTGATCTGTGATGGTAGGGGGCAGCACTGGGGTCTGTTAGGAGTAGATCAGAGAATGATGGGCACATGGCAATGCACACCTTTCCCAAAGTGCAGAAGAGCATGAGCTCTTCCTATAGCTAAAGCAGCTGTGCCTTGGCCAGCCCAGAAGCTCTTCTCCCAATAATAGGCCTTTCCATCTCCTTGTGGGAGATGCCTGACTTACAAGAACCAGAAACTCTATTATTATTATTATGAATATTTATATACCACTTTTCAATTTAAAAGTTCTCAAGGAGGTTTACTTAAGCCAAAAAAATGGAAGTGATTTCCAGTTCCTAAAGACTTACAATAAAGAAAAAACCCACCCCAAAACACTAAGGGAGACACCAATAAGCAGCCACTGGAAAACACTTTACATGCCAGGATGAAAAGGGAGAATTGCATATCCCCCTGCAAAATAAGGACACCATTACTTGAACTGCCTAGAGCCTTTGAAGTCAGGTGATATATAAATTTAATAAAATAAAATAAAATATTTAAAATGTGCTTTTTTGCGTGGTTAGGAAGGGATTCACCCTGTTATTTATTTATATTCTGCCCTTCATTCTAAGCCTCCAGGGTGGTTAACAAGATTTAAAAACCCCAATAAAAACCTGAACACAGATGAAATACAGCTAAACATTTAAAAGGAGCAAGTCACAGCTCATTGGCTAAAAACCTGAATAAAAAGGGCAGTCTTCACTTTCCTCCTAAAGAAAGGGAGAGAGGGAGCCATGCGGGTCTCAGCCGAGAGTGAGTTCCACAGTCTGGGGGCAATAACTGAGAAGGCCCTGCTCCCCGTGCTCAACAAACAGGCCTCAGCAGGTGTTGGCGCATGGAACAGTGCCCTCCCAGCTGATCTAGGGGAGCAACATCAGGAGAAGGCATGCCCTTGTCTGCCTGTGGGCTTCTCAGGAACATTTGGTGAGCCACTGTGTGAAACAGGATGCTGGACCTGATGGGCATTGGGCCTGATCCAGCTGGGCTGTTCTTATATTCAGCTGGGAGCAGAGGATCCCTAAAGTACCTGGTTCCGGTCCTCCTAGGAGGGTTGGGTCCAGAAGGTGTTGCTGGGGAACAATAACTCATTTTTATATGCTCTAATCCACAGGGTATCCCCCTTTCCTACATAAAATCTGGAGTCTCATCTCTTTAACCCAGTCCTCACCTGTTTCAGCATCACCAAGTGAGCTCTAGTACGTAGGAAGTGAATGATCTGTAGAAAAGAGAGAGAACACAATGAATGAACCAGAGGTATTCTTACACATTTTGGATTATAACGTTACTTGAAAAACTGTATCATTCCCAATGGAGGTGGTGACCAGGCTGAGAAACATCCAATGCGGAGCCCCCCAAAAGAAGAAATGTACCATCCCAGCAGACACAAGCAAACTGTACCTCCCTCCCGCCCCTTAAAACTGGCTTGCTCAACAGCAAGACAATCAATGGAGTTTTAGCTGCCTCCCCCGGTTCTTACCTGATCTGCTGTGATGCCATTGGCAATAGCCTGCTGCACGCTCTCCCGTGTAACTTGAGCCACTACCAAGTTGGGGAAGCGATAGAGCATCTCGGAGAAGAGGGCAATGAGCGCGATCTGTAGCTCGGAGTCTGGAAAGGGAAGCAAAGAGAAAAAGTATCAACTTTTTATTTCCAAAACAGGAAGTGAAGGGAATGATCAAGTCTCCCTAGAAAGCATGGCCTCTGACCTAGAAGACCTTCCCTAAAATCCTGATTTAGAGTAGTGAGAGAAAGGAACTCTGCACATGCTCAGATGCTCATGTGTTTCATGGCCAAACCCAGGAAATGCACGTACATTCTCAATTGTGTTCCAGCAAAACTTGGTGTAAAGAGATTCCAGAAAGGGGAGAAGGAAAGGAGAGAGCCTGGATAATTAAGGGCTCTTGATATGCTCTTGTTTCATCTCAATTTAAGCAGACTTGCATTACAGCATCAACGTCAGTCTCTTGGATTTGCAGAGGTGGGTTGTAGGTCAGCATGCTGAATTGTGACTCAAGAATGATTCAAGATAAAAAACAAAGGAAAGATAAGTTAAACTATATGAACGAAGCCAGTCAATAGGTCAGACCTGCTGCCTTTGGCCTCTGACCTGTGTATGCATAGATCCTGTAGTTAGTCTCCACAACAATGAAGCCCTGGTTGTGTGTGTCCACCGTGGTACCCGAGATGCCAGAGGAAAGGTTGATAGCCAGGCGGGTGGGGTAGTAACGTCTTGATTTTCTCTGGAAGAGGGAAGGACAGACAATGGTAGCAAGACCCTTGCCGGCTTCAAATTCCAAATCACTCCACATCTTACCTTCCTCTGAAAGACCAGGCCGAATTCCCGAAGGTGCTGAAGGAAGTTCAGCAGAGAGTCGCTCATCCCTTCTACAGAATAATCCTATAGGTAGGTAGAAAGAAAAGCAGGTTTTGGATCATTCATGTGGGTACATGATGAGATTACACAATATTTGGTAATTGTTTTTTTAGCTTAGAAAAAATGATGACGGACAGAGTATGATTGTGGTTTGTAAAATTATAAATGGTGTGGAAATTATGAATAGAAGAGTCATCCAATACACTGACTGGCTTCGAGGAAAGTGAAAGTACTTTTCATTACAACATAGAGTTATAAAATCTACTTGTTCCTCCTCCTCCTGTCTGTTCTTAAACAGGTTCTGCTTAAAGAAAGTTGATCCATATATATATTTCTCTAAGGCATACCCATTGCTAATCCCATGCGTGGCAGCTCTCGCAAGATTTTGTGAGCAAGGGGAGGGGAAGAGGAAGGCGAGCGGCCAGTGAGAGAAAGCGGCGGCCCGACCAGGTGGCTGCCGGGTGGCGAGAGGAAGCGGTGGCCAGGCCGTCCGTCGAGGGAGAACGGCTGAAGGGATGGGCGGGGGAGACAGGGAGAACTAGGGCGCAGATGCTCTGTGCCAGGTCAGCTAGTCGATATAAGTTTTTCTCCCTCTCATAACACTAGTACACAGTTTTATGGGGGTTATCCCATGAAACTGATTGCCAAGAAATTTAGGATTGGCAGAAGGAAATACTTTTTCACACAAACAACCAATGGAATTCTCTGCCACAAGATGTGGTGACAGCCAACAGCCTGGATGACTTTAAGAGTGGTTTAGATAAATTCATGGACAAGTCTATCAATGGCTACTAGTCTGGTGGCTATAGGCCATTTCCATCCTTGTAGGTAAGATGCCTTTAAATACCAGTTGCAGGGGAGCAACAGCCAAAGAGAGGGCCTGAGCTCAGCTCTTGCTTGTGGGCTTCCCAGAGGCATCTGGTGGGTCATTGTGTGAAACAGGATGCTGGACTGCATGGGGCTTGGGCCTGATCCAGCAGGGTTTTTCTTATGTTCTTAAGGTTCTCTTTCTCACCTTGCCGAGAGTAGAGAAGCTGAGCTGAAAGAGGAAGGAAAGAATCTCCACCAGATCCATGCCCCGGGTCTGAAGTGAACAATGCAGAGAAAGAAGAGAGTCAGACATAAATGGGAGACAGACAAGAGCGGCTGAGGTGGTGGCGAGCAGTCTCCTTTTCTGCTCACCTCAGCTGACTGGAGATATTGCAGCATGAAGTACCAGAGCTGCGACGAGGTGTCCAGCAACAGGAACTGGAAGCCGGAAGAGGTGATGCAAGGTGGTTCTCCAGGTTCACTGCTGAAAAGAAAGGGAAGGCATGCAGGAACTAAATGCAAACAGCATTACTTCAGGAGGATGTTTGTCTGTCTGTCTGTCTCTACTGAAACAGATTTTCTTACTTCCAGAACTATTCTGTCACACACAGGCCTATTCACATATTCTGTTCAACTCTCATGCAATCTGTGTTCACAAGTACAGTTATTCACATGTGATGGTAAACACGGGTATAGCAGCACACTTCCATCTGTATCCTGTGTTTCAGGGGGCTTCTAACCAGGATTGCTTTTAAAATGAACACAGATACAGTCATTCACGCAAAAATCTGTACGTATGTACAGACATCTCATCTGGTTGTTGACTGTAATACAAGCTTCTTCTTCTACAAAATAATGTCTGAATAGGGCTGAGATCCCAACACTTCCTGCTTTCAAGATGGGAAGTATTCCCCTTCGTGGTGAATATGCTAGAAAGGATACTCCTCTGGAAACATTCACGTGAGTTCAGGAGTAGAGAACTCTTTTCAAGGGCACAAATTCATATTCTCATGATCTCTTTATTTTAACTCCCTTCCAAGGGACAGAATACACTTTGGGCTGCAGAGAAGCCTGCTTTACATTGTTTGCTCAACTTGAGCCATCCTGCAGCAGCCAGTACTTCCTACACTGGCCAGGATCCAGAGCTTCTATTCCTCAGACATGGGGATGAACTGTAGGTGTTATCCTTCAAGGGTGAAAAGGAGACCCATGACCTGAAATGCCCTTTAGGACCAGGCTCCACTATAGCTGGAACAACAAAAGCAATACTGAGATTCCTCCATCCATGATTCATTTCCAGTCTCTTAGCCCTTTCATCCATCCTCTTGGTCTTCTACTTCCTCTGTCCTTTGCCACTTACCTCTTCATTAACCCAGCTTCAATGAGCAGCTGAGCCAAGTCTTGACTCACGGCTGCACTTGGAGAGCCCACCATAAAGTGTAGGATGACCTACAAGGACACAAGGTGGAGAAACAAGAGTGGGTCTTAATCTCTTAGGCTCCATTCGCACCAATACATTTCAACAAGTCAGCTCAGCACTGGCTACTCACCTGGGCACATACACAGTAAAGCCCAGTTTTCCATCAGCTGTAGTCCTACTCATAGGGCTGAAACCAAGGAAAGTGAATCCTGACTAAACACTACTGAAACCGATGATAAACAATGTCATTAATTTCAATGGTGCTTAGTCAGGATCCACTTCCTTTGGACACAGCCCATAGCAAATGGTCATGAAAACAACAAATCTAGGAACATAGGAAGCTGCCATATACTAAGTCAGACCACTGGTCCATCTAGCTCAGTATTGTCTACATAGACTGACAGCAGTTTCTCCAAGGTTGCAGGCAGGAATCTCTCCCAGCCCTATCTTGGAGATGCCAGGGAGGGAACTTGGTACCTTCTGTTCTTTCCAGAGTGGCTCCATCCCCTATGGGGAATATCTTACAGTGCTAACACATCTACTCTCTCATTCATATGCAACCAGGGCAGACCCTGCAAGTCATGCTTGCTACAAGGCCAGCTCTCTCCCCATGTAAATGCCCAGATTGACTGAAGAAGTAGCATAACAGAGTCCTATGACTGGGCCTGAGGGATTCTATACCTGAAAGTGACAGCCGCTCTGGGGCAGGCTTCTGAACCAATCTGCAGTTGCAAATCAGCATTGATTGCTTTTCAGTGCTACAAAAGTGCCTCATAGGTCAGTAAGAAAGGTAGCTAGAAAAAATAACTCCACCCAAGGACTCATAATCACAAAGCAATTAAGAGGAACACGGAAAGGTGATCCATCCTGAGTGAAGGATCCAGCAGTATCTATTATATTAATTCTCCTAGACGTGCCTCTGTGGGGATGCGTCCCTGCAACCCAGCGGATTCGCTGGGCGGTGGAGACGCTGGATTGGCTGGCCACTTCAGAAGTTGCTCGCTAGAGGGAGGGCCATGCAGGAAGGAGGCGGCTGAATGCTTGGCAGCCTGAGTCCGACACTGGGGACTGGAGGAAGGAGGAGGCAGCAACAGCCAGCGGGGAAAACACAAGCAGGCTAAAAAGCGTGGCGGGGGGAGCACGAATGAAAGAGAGAGAGAAAGAGAGAAAGAAAGAGGGGGAAACGGAGGAGGGAGCAAGAAGGCGGCTTGGGGGGAAGGGAGTAGGGCAGAAGGTGGGGGGAGTGTACAGAGTGAGAGAGAGAGGCGCTGTGGGGGGGGACAGAGTGGGCGAGAGACTCACATGGGGGGAGAGACAGAGCGAGCGAGAGAGGCGCTGTAGGGGGGGACAGAGCGAGCGAGAGAGTCACGTGGGGGGAGAGAGCGGGCGAGCGAGAGAGGCACGTGGGGGGAGAGAGCGGGCGAGCGAGCCGCATAGAGGGGAGAGACAGAGCGGGCGAGAGAGGCGCTGTGGGGGGGGACAGAGCGGGCGGGCGAGAGAGGCGCTGTGGGGGGGACAGAGCGGGTGGGCGAGAGAGGCGCGCGGGGGGAGAGAGCGGGCGGGCGAGAGAGGCGCGCGGGGGGAGAGAGCGGGCGGGCGAGAGAGGCGCGCGGGAGGAGAGAGCGGGCGGGCGAGAGAGGCGCGCGGGAGGAGAGAGCGGGCGAGCGAGGCGCGCGGGGGAGAGACAGAGCGAGCGAGAGAGGCGCTGGGGGGGACAGAGCGAGCGAGAGAGCTGTTGTGTGTGTGTGCGGGGGGGGGACACAGAGCGAGTGAGAGAGCTGTGGGATGACCAGCTAAACGAATTCTCCCAACTAAACCGAAAAAGGAAGTGAACGACTGCACAGATGCTCTGTGTGGGTTCAGCTAGTAGTGTTTATTTGGTGTTCTCCATTAGGAAAGAGATAGTCTCAGGGACACAGGTCTGAGGGCTGGTGGATGGGGGGTTGGGGGAATCCTTAGGTTTCTCCTTTCCTTCACTTCTCCTGAAAAGAACCTAATAATCTTAGGCAGTGAGTGAGTGCAAACAGCAGTCTGAGGGTTTACTTGAGGCAAGCTGTACAAATCTCAGTACCCAAAAGGGTACACTTTAAACTCACCAGAACACAAAGACAACAAATAAAATTGCTTACCTCCCACCTCTCCTCAGCATATTTATCTAGAGATGGGACATCCCGGGCATGCTTATCTGGACCTAGTTGGCTGGTGTCATCAGACCAGGCCTTCCCTCTACAGAGATAAACAAGGGCAAGATAGGATGAGGAGCATGAAATGCAGTCAAGTAGTTCCAGAGCAGATATCAAGGCAGAAAAGGGATCCTCTCTCTCAGAGACACCAGTCTCAGGCTAATATAGGAGGGCAAGGATTCTAAAACATGGTCCAAATGGCCTCCTGTAGGTATGAGTGAAACAACAATGCCCTCAGCTCTGACGAAGAGCCAGAGGGCAGTCTGTGGCTAAGTGGGAAGGGAAATCTATGGCTGTGAACTTTGCTCCAAAAGCTTCTACATTTAAGACTACCATAAGCTGCATTTTGTAACACAAACTGCCAAATCCCATGATCTTGAATGATCTACTTAGCTTCACGTGACCATGGGGGAGTGACAAGGAACACACAGAATGCAGGCCCCAACCTGCATTGTGTTATTTTATTTTTTTACCCCACTTTTCCGTCTAGATTGGCTCTCAAAGCAGCTTACAATTCAAATCCACACCAAGGTAGACAGACATTGGTGTGTGTTGGGGAGCTCCAGTCTTTCTTGCTCCCTGACAGTTGTGACACAATCCAGGTTGCAGAAGGAGCTGCAGAGAGACTCAGGAACTGGACAGTGCTCAAGATGAGAGCCAACAGAAACAGCCTATCTATCTATCTATCTATCTATCTATCTATCTATCTATCTATCTATCTATCTATCTATCGCCAAACACAAGCATCTCACGGTGATTTATAGTTGGTTAAAAATATCTTTAAAACAATAAGAACAGGTACAACCAGATAATTAAAATCAAATTTAAATTTCAGCTAAAAGCCTAACTGAACAGGTGGGTCTTCATGCTCTTCTAAAGGCCATCAGAGATGGTACAGCTCTAACTTGGACCACGAGTGTGTCCCACAGCACCAGGACAACTACAGAAAAGGCTTGCCACCCGTGTGCCCTGTATCAGGGATGCCCAGATGTTGTTGACTACAATTCCCAGAATCCTCAGCCAAAGGCCATTGCAGCTGGGGATTCTGGGAGCTGTAGTCAATAACATCTGGAAATCACTGTTACAGAGAACCCTGCTTGCCACTGAGTTTGATTCATTAGAAGTAGTCTCACAAGGAACAAGAGACTCATTTAAGGTACAAGAAGCTGTTTGTTCAAATCCTGTGCCTGGCCTTCAGCTGCTGGGGAAGACGACAGTTGACATCTCAACTGGGAATGAGGCTGCAGCTGAGTGGAGGATCATCTGCTTTGCAGGGACATAGTCCCAGGTCCAATCCCTGACATTTCCAGGTAGGGCTGGGAAAGCCTCCTTTCTGAGACTCTACAGAGCTTACTACCTGTCACAGTAAATAATACAGCTCTAGATGGAGCAGTGGTCTAACTCTAAGGCAGCTTTCTATGTTCCAGGGGCTAGCTGATGGTAAAGATGTCAGTCCACAGAACCACCCCTATGGTTAAAGCGAACCATGAAAAGGAATGGACATTTGCCCACGAGAAGAGTGGGAGAATGCAAGACTTTGCAAAGTGTGGTTTTCAAACCACCCAACTATAGCGGCACTCGGCCATTATAAAAGAATATGTGATAGGATCTTAACACATTGCAATCAAGTGCAACTGCTACAGACTTTTCTTCAGAGGACGGAATGCTTTCAACCTCCAAGCCTTGATTCTCAGATCACAGTTATCCTCTGGGCTCTAACTTACCCTCCCAGCAGGGCAATGCGCAAGTTCTCTTTGAAGATGGGGTTCAAGATGATTCCCTGGAGTCCCCCTGGCAGCAGCTGGGTGTGCCAAAGCCTCAGCCCCAGCAAGACATCTGAGCTCTTCTCCTGTTCCCTAAAGCACAAGAGCCAAGCGTAAGTCAAGCAAGAGCACACCCCTTCTCTGCTCTCAAGATCTCAGGCCAGAAATGGAGATGGCCCAAGCAGGATATTTCCTCTTCAGAGGGAGGACAAGAGCATCAGACCACTGAGGAGATAAAATGGCACCCACAGATGCATATCATATACATTTGTGGCTTAGTTTACACATGGATTTTCCTGCATGTAAACTCCCTGCAAACAGAAAGCCAACTCAGTAGGCAAGTTTTCTGCAGGGCTAATTTTCTATTTCCAGGATGCTTATGTGTGGGGAAACACAGTATCTCTCACCTATGTTCTGAAGTGGTTCAGTTCATCCCACCACCTCATTTTGTAGATCCAACCTTCATTGTTTTCCTGGAGCCTTACAGACAACTGCTCATTGTGCAATTAGGACTATTTTATATGACAACCACATGGCAAATCCATTTCTGCTTACATTTAGGTGATTCAGAAGATTCCAGGGGACAGAATGCAGTATATTCCTGTCTCTCCATTCTAGAAAATGATGTGCTCTTAAGTGGGACTGCCAGAAGCTTCACTTGATGCATACTCTAAATTGAGACTAAGTTATTCAGAGCAGGAACCAGTCTTTTGAGTATGCTATTCAGCCAAGCATCTTGTATACTGATGGTGCTGTACAAATAATACTCAATCTGTCCTGGTGGGAATTGTATTCTAAAAGCAGAGTGTGCCAAAGCAGTACCTGCACCAGCTATTCTGGGCCCAAGGTGCCCAGAATAGCTGGTGCCCAAGATGCTTGCTTGGATTTATAAAATCTGAAATGGCTTTGGGAAGGCTTTGGAAATTGCTGCCTCTTCCTCTACCTCAATTGTAAGATTACAGCATGCTGAAGGCCAGTGTGGCATTGTGGTTAGACTAAAACTGCAGGGACAAAGGTTCAAATCCCTCCTCAACCAAGAAGCTCAGTGGGTGGTTTTGGCCAGTCACCATACTGAACCTAAACTACCTCAGAGTTGTGAGGAAAAAATGATGCAGGCAGGGAGTAATGTATAGCACCTTGAGCTTCTTGAAGAAAGCATGGGATAAAAATGTAATGCTGACAACAGCCACCATTAAGCAGGCTTGGAGACTTTTTCATGTTCATAGAGATCAGTTATTTTAATGCATTATTACTGTCCCTAGCCTTTAGGAGGGGGAAGGACAGAAATGGAAACCAGTAAGAACTTACTTGATGTATTCTTTCTTTACCCATGATGCCACAGCTGCCTGGGCAAGGGGCTGTTCTAGGAAGAGCATCCGCATGACATAGTTCTTGGCCAATCCTGGTAGCTCACTAAAACATGATAAATAAAATAAATATATACAAACATAAGAACACAAAGACAACTGCTTGGGCACTAAATGTTTACCTTTACATTTCATACCTTGAAGATGCCATAAAGGTTTAATAAGATCTCTCACGGCTTGGTGGCAAACTATTCAGTTTACGTGTCTATACCCCAGTCTTCTATGTGCAAAATCAGACAGACTAAAGTCCTAACCAGACATTATGTTGTATGCGTGTGCAGATGTCTGTACACTCATATGTGTTGTATCTGTGTTCATTTTAAAAGTGATGCAAATTCACAGTACAGATAGGAAACATTCTGCGTTCAACATAATGTCTGAATAATGCACAGATCTGTACCTGTGTACACTTACACTCCTTGAATGAGTGTTCAACATAATGTCTGAAGAGGGCTGAAGTTACTACCCATATATCCCTTATCTTCTCACATCACCACGATTGCCTAGGACAATTCTGAAAACTACAATAAGAAAATCCAACATAGGGAATTCAGGAATTTGAAAAAAATTGAGCCAGAATGAATTGGTTTTTAAAAAAAAAGCATACAGGATGTGCTTTAGTAAGAAAAACTGTTTTCAGAAAAAATCTTATTTGCCTTGGAAAATGTGGTAAGTGTGGCATTTAACTTGGGAAACAGTAATTTTCCCTATCAGCCTTTTGAACAATGGGTATTGAATTTGGATAATGGGTACATGTTTTCCTGTTGTGGTGAATACAGGTAGGCAAATACTAATAACACTGGTATGCACAAAAACATTTACCAGGGCAGCATTATATACTCTCAGTATCTTATTTAAAGCAGGTTGACTTGCTGATACATGTTGAACTGTGAATCAATGGTTAACTCAGAGTAGTGTTTAAATGAGGCTCAAATGGGCTTATGAGCTGTCTCTGCATCTTTATTCCACCTCCAGGAAGCAGAGAACAATTCCCCCATATTTGGGAAGAAGAGATTCTCACTTACTGAAAAACTGCTAGACAAGTGGCAGGATGGTTATAGAGCCGGTCCAATATTGCAGGGCTGAGGCCCCGCAGGAATTCATGGAGGTTCTTGCATTTCAGCTGCACTCTTTGTAGCTTCATCACAGAATCCATAATAATCTACAAGAATAAGGAGAGAGATGAGTGCTCAACATAATGTCTGAAGAGGGTTTAAGTTACCCAGATATTCCTTAACTTCTCACATCACTACTGCTGCCTAGGACAATTCTAAAAACTACAGTAAGAAAATTCAATGTTAAGGAACTCAGGAAAAAATAAAATAAAATACTAATACTAATAATTAAAAAAAGGCTGGACCCATGGGCAGGCAGTCAGGGCTCCTGGGAGAAGTGCTGGTCTTGTGGTGGAAAGCATGAATTGTCTCCTATGCTAAGCAGGGTCTGCCCTGGTTTGCATTTGAATGGGAGACTAGCAGTGTGAGCACTGGAAGATATTCCCCTTAGGGGATAGAACCGCTCTGGGAAGAGCATCTACATGCATACAGAAGGTTCCAAGTTCCCTCCCTGGCAGATAGGGTTTGGAGAAACTCCTGCCAGTCTCTGTAGACAATACTGAGCTAGATGGGCCAATAATCTGACTCGGTATAAAGCAGCTTCCTATGTTCCTATGAGGGATTCTAAGATTTTTCATAGAAGGTCACTGTAATGAGAAATATAAGATGTCAGCTTTAAAAAAAAACCGGATAAGAAATGGCTGACACACAGCAGCATGAATTTTCCTCCTTGAAATGCTATTTGCAGCCATGGCTGCACACCTAGAATATATCTTCAATATAAATATTTTCAGTTTTAGAGTCTATCAAACATTTAGGGAAAATGCAAGGGGTTTGCCCCTTCCTGATTTAAAGAAAAAATGACAGTAAATTAATAGTTTAAGTGTCCCACTTTTAATCAGTAATCCTGCACTGACTTCATCAGAAACTCCATGGTTTCTGATGAATGCTATCCTATTCTGATGAACACTATCCATGGTTTCTGATGAATGCTATCCCGAGTTCACCGTGAAGCCCATTTTGCTCAAATTTGGGGATACTTGCCCCAGCCCAATTTATTCTGCACTCTAAGATATCAAAACTGCCATCGGACTGGTTTCCCCCCCTGCAAGATGGTTACAAAATCCTAACTTTTCATTGCTACTACATGTACAGGGGATATGGATTTTTTTAAAAAATCTGCATTTTGCAGTCTGGTGGTATGGCTTAAACAGGGCTGTACAACTTTGGCCCTCCAGCTGGGAACTCCCACCATCCCCAGCAAGTGGCCAACAGTGAGGGATGATGGGAGTTGTAGTCCAACATCAACAGGAGGACTGAAGTTGTGCAGTCCTGGCTTAAGGAGACATTTTTATGAACATGTAGTTTGGCTTGCAGTCTTTGCCCACAGGGCTTCCAAACTATGCTAGACAGTAGTCCTCTTTATACATTATCACACACACCCAAATTCACTGAGGACAAGGAGAAGGAGAGAGAGAGGGAGAAGTATGCTAGTTTGTCACACCCCTGGCCATCGATGCTTTTCTGCAGATGCAAATCCTGAATACAAAAAGGCTAGAGGCATGGCTAAGGAGCAAGTCAAAGCAAAAAAGTGTGGCTAGTTGGTACATTCTCATTTCCCTCACCTTATGTTCTAATGTGGGGAGAATAGTGTATAGAGGCGGCTGGTGTCCAAGACTGTTACGTCAGCACTCTTGGGGGAACAGAGAAAAATTAAACAATAGGGATGGGGTAGAGGAGATATTGTGTAGGTTACAGTACAGGCAAAGGTACAGTCTAGATCAGGGATTCTCAACGTTGGGTCCCCAGATGTTTTTGGACTTCAACTCCCATAATCCCCAGTCAAAGGCCACTGGGGCTGGGGTTTATGGGAATTGAAGTCCAATAACATCTGAGGACTCAACGTTGAGAATCCCTGGTCTAGATAGCTGCCTTCTCATTGTGTGTGTGTTTTGTAAGAAAAGGTACCTCTTATTTATTTATTTGTATTTATTTAACACATTTGTATACTGCCCAAAACGCAAGTCTCTGGGTGGTTTTCTTGGGACGCTGCCTAGTTGGAAGTGTGTGTGTGTGTGTGTACACACACACACAAACGTGCAAGTCACTACATGGATGTTTCTCCCCCTCCAGATTCATCATGGCAGTCAAACTCTCCAGCAGGAAGAAATGACCTTAATCCTGGAAGCGACAACCCACAAAATAAGCATGACCTTTTTACTGCCTACTAGTAGAAAATCTCCAGTTGCATCCAATCAGGAATTTTTTTAACTGGGGTGGCGGTGTCAAATCTATAGGACATAAGGCCAATTCACATTCTTCTTTGTTCAATGATGCATTCTGGTTGTCTTTAGGGAGGGAGAGTATTGGACACGACATGCCTGTTCTACATTTGCAGTGACACTGTTGAGCAAACTGATTTTGGAAAGGCACAGAGGCAATCACATAAATCAGTGCATACAAATCAATCCTACAATGGGAGGAAAAAGAGGTGATAGATGCCTTAAAGGACACTTAAAGGCTGCTGGTGAGGGATCATGTTTTGGAACACTCCAGCAAAACTTTATTTCCGATGTGCTCATTTACTACATGCAGTTTTTGGTTCGGTTTTTTTTAAACTTGGGGGACGTGCATCCCCCATACACAAAGCATTCTATCAACTTACTGTATTAGGTTGCATGGATGTGTCCATCCGTTCTAATAGGTTTATACCCGGCACTGCCTTGAAACAGGAATGAGTACTAATGGTTAGGAAGTTCTATGTATTAATCAGACAGGAAGTCTGCCTCCTTTCCCTTTGTTGGCTTTAACTGCCACCGCTCCCATTACAATTGTTATTTCATGTAGCAGCACTTCTCAGTTCACAAAGTGCTTGCAGTCTTGGTGAGAAAGACCCTTTCCCGCACCCAATTCTCGGACTCCCATTCAAATCCACCGATTCCAGCAAGGCAGTTAGTTTTCTAGTTTTTGCAACACCTCTTTCTTTCTAGCCGCAGCCCCTACCCTCCCGCTTCTGCTGCTCTGCAATCAGGCTTGAACTTCTCCTCCCTTACCCTGTTAGCATTTTCGGGTGCTCTTCAAATCCCCACGCCGTCTCTCTCCGCCATGTAGCAGCACAGCCCTCCCCTTCCTGAGCTCCCGTCATGCCTCTCACCGACAGCTACAGGAAAGGAGCCATAGAGACGCTGAATGCTGCATGTTATTTCCTTACTTCCCTGGCTAGCAAAAAGGCCCCTTGTTTTGGACAGCCTCATCAGACAGTGCGCGTTTCTGCTCTTCTTTGCAGTCGAAGGTAAGCTTTCTGTTCTCCCTTATGACCCTGTTGTGCTGGGAGCCGCCGGACTCCTGGGCTCTGTGTTTTGGCTTCTCTGATTAAACGCTGGAGTGAATAATTGCCAGTTTCTCCTCCGCCTGGATCTTGTGCCTTTAATAACGGTGTAAAAAGCTTTTTCCGTTGCTGCATCTTTGTAGACGGAGAAAGCGTTACCTGTTGGTTTTCTGCTTGTCAGGCTGCTTTAAAAGGTAGGAGAGCTCGCCTCTGCTAGAAACCAACACATGTACGGATTGGTAATCATAATGATAGCAGAAGCGGGGGAAGAACGTGGAAGTTAGGGGAGCTCTATGACCGGATTTCCTTTAACTGGAGTTGCCAAGGTCTGAACAACGTAGGATCGTCTGCATGCAAAGCATTTGTTCTTCCACTGAGTTATGCAAATAGCCCCATGTTGTTCAATTAGTTGAGTGAGATAGGAACAGGAGCTAGCATAGGAAATTAGGCTTGTCTCACCAGTGTCACAAAGTGACCAGTCCTTTATACAGTGACCATGTATAGTCTGGGCTGGAAGGGAGAAAGAAACCAAACACTCTTACATAATGCAATGGGCTTTATTGAGTATAAAAGATCGTCAGAGCAACAGCAGTGCTCCTAACTACCATATGTGTGGAAGCCTGTCATCTCAGTAATTATTCCTATCTAGCAAGAGATGGAGAAACTGGAATGGAGAAGGGGGAGGGAGTTGCTTGGAAGGGGGAATAGTAAGGGTGTAGTAAGGGGCAGGAAAGTTGGAGGCAAAGGCTGGTTCTTGAGAGAGGCATATTACCAGCTCTTGTCGTGGAACAGCAAGTGTGCATAACTTGGGTCAGAGACTGGAGAGCATTGCAAACAGGGCTTCTGGTGGACTGCTGGTGCTGGGGTTCACAGAGAGAGTTCGCCGTTGATTCTTCGCCCAAAAGCAAGAATCACAGAGCAGTCTCTTGTCTGCAGGTCCCAGGCCTCTGCTAGCTCCGCAGCTAGGCAGCAGGCACTTGGGGTGCGCACGCACATGAGCAAGTATTGCTTGTTAGGCAAAGATCGCTGAGGCTGTGCCCAGAGAGCTGGATTCTTATAGTTGTTCAATCATTTGATCTCAACGTAAGAGTTTTCTGAAGATATCAGCATCCTTCATGAATCTCAAAGTGTTAATTGCTCATGACAATGTCTATTTGTCTGTCAGAGGAAGGTGGAGGAGATGAGGCCCATCTCCTGCATAGTGTCAGTCAGTCTGTTACCAGGAAACAATCTGCATCTCTGAGCTTTGCAGATGGGCATCCTCTCTGGTCTACAGACTTCTGGCGTTTCTTGCTCCAAAGAGTGTTTAAAAAGTCAAAAGGGGTTGTTAACCCCTTACGGAAGAAGCTAGGCTATATGTGTTCCCTTAAGGAAGAAGCTAACAATATGTGTGAGACAGCAATTAAATTACTTCTTGTGTACATCCACCTAGTGTGTAATTCTAAAAAACATTCCAAAGTAGCAGCAAAAGGACATATGTCTGAGACTAGTTAATCCGTGCATTTGACTAAGGCAAAACAATATAGGTGACATTAACATGGTAAACATCCTGTCAGAAGACATATAGGATTATCTTCCAGCTTGTCTCCTAGGAGTCAATCATTTCACTCAGTGATTCCTTGCAACAGGGAATCTCTCAATAGAATTGCTGGCAGAGACACAGGCCTCAGACTGGCCCACTGGGCTATGAGTTCTGATCCAATATGAGTGACCTGGGCCACAACACTGCCTTCTGCCAAGTTGGACCATTAGTTCACCTAGCTCAGTATTGTCTACACAGACTGGCAGCGGCTTCTCCCAGGTTTCAGGCAGGAGTCTCTCTCAACCCTATCTTGGAGATGCCAGGGAGGGCACTTGGAACCTTCTGCATGCAGATGTTCTTCCCAGAGCAGCCCCATCCCCTAAAAAGAATACCTTACAGTGCTCCCCATGTAGTTTCCCATTCAAACACAAACCAGGGTGGACTCTGCTTGCTATCACAAGACCTGCAATCCTCCCTTGATTAGGTTAACTCTTCCTACAATGATTCAGCAATAATTCAGCATAGAAACAGTGGTACAAATATATTGCTTTCACTCTTATTGAACATGAGACATCCCGGAAAGGAATTGAGCAGGCCCAGTTCTCTAACACAAGCATTCCCAAACTTGTTGGACTACAGTTCCTATCAACCCCTGCTCTAATTCATCAACAAAGAGTTCAGGTGTTGGGGTATGTATTCCAGCTTCCCTTTTCAGTGAAATCAGGATTTACAACAAGCATCGATGAACCGTCAGAAGTTTGTGAAACTGAAGTTACTGTTTATGTGATTATGGTCTTTCCCCCCCAATTTGTTGGTCTTGACTTTATGCAGATTCTGTTCCCTGTAAAATGGAAAGAAAATGTGCTTCTACTAGCAGTGTGTGACTGGAGTTAACCGAGAGAAATGCATCCTCCTTCATCTACACATGCATAAGAATTGACTGGATCCACTCCCCAACATGCTGTTGGCCAGATTTAATTCAGGCACAAACTGGCACCCTTGTTCTTTCTGCTGTGGGCTTCTCCGTGCTGAGAAGAAGCAATGGCATGTGCCTAGTAGAACTTGTTCTCAAGCAAACAAGCCCGAGCCAGAGAACCAGCTGAGGAAAATGGACCGTCTGAAAAACAAGGCTGAGAAAGAGAAGCGGCAACGGGAGAGGCTGGAGTCCATCGAAGCTGGGCTGGCTGCTGGGCTGAAGGTGAGGCAGCCTGTGGCAAGAAGGGACCTTGATGGCCAAACGTTGAGGAGTTTGTGATTAGGAGCAAGTTAAGATGAATGTGGCAGGAACTGTAGAGCACATGGGAGGGGGCAAGGGGGTGACCATGATGTAGCCTGTTTTTACGCTCTGCTGTGTAAGTTCTTAAATTGTACCAGTGCATCACTGTGAGTTGAGTTTCAGTTATGAAAGTGAGCTAATGCTCTTGGGTTTTGCTTTGGTTTAGGATGGCTTTGAACAAGCCCTTGCACTGAAGAGTTCTGGCTAGGGATGTGCCCAAAGTGTGCTTCGAGCACTTCTAGGGAAATTCGAAAGGGACCCTTAACAAAACAGAGCAGGTGCTTACCTGCTTGCCACCTCCCCTTCCATCTTCCTGCTGGGGTGGTGTGCATCCCTGCACAGCATCAGCATGTGTTCCTCTAGCATACTCCAGAGTGTGCTGGAGGGACAAGCTATAAATATTTTAAACAAACTTATTTGAACATATAGTTGCCTTGTACTGAGTTGACCCCTTCTGACTGGCTAACCTTTACAGGATGGTTCTTTGCTGTTTAGCAAGGGGAGTACTGTCCTTAAGAACAGCCCTGCTGGATCAGGCGCAAGGACCATCTAGTCCAACATCCTGTTTCACACACAGTGGCCCACCAGATGCTGCTGGAAGCCACAGGCAGGAGTTGAGGGCATGCCCTCTCTCCTGCTGTTACTCTCCTGCAACTGGAACTCAGAGGCATCCTGCCTTTGAGGCTGGAGCTGGCCTATAGCCCTCCGACTAGTAGCTGTTGATAGACCTCTCCTCCATGAAGTTATCCAAGCCCCTCTTAAAGCCATCCAGGTTGTAGGCTGTCACCACATCTTTTGGCAGAGAATTCCACAAGTTGATTACGCGGTTGTTGGCTGTCACCACATCTTGTGGCAGAGAATTCCACAAGTTGATTACGCGTTGTGTGAAAAAATACTTCCGTTTGCCGGTCCTAAATTTCCCGGCAATCAATTTCATGGAATAACCCCTGGTTCTAGTGTTATGTGAGAGGAAGAAGAATTTCTCTCTATCCACTTTCTCCACTCTATGCTTTTATAGACCTCTATCATGTCTCCCTGTAGTCATCTTTTTTCTAAACTAAAAAGCCCTAGGTGGTGTAGCCTTGCCTCATAAGAAAGGTGCTCTAGACCCCTGATCATTTTGGTTGCCGCCTTCTGCACCTTTTTCACTTCTACAATGTGGTGATTAGATGTGGTGACCAGAATTGTAAACACTACTCCAGGTGTGGCTGCACCATAGTTTTGTATAAGGGTGTGATAATATTAGCCGTTTTATTTTCAGTCCCCTTCCTAATGATCCCGAGCATGGAATTGGCCTTTTTCATAGCTGCCGCACATTGAGATGACACTTTCAACGAGTTGTCCACCCATGACCCTGAGATCCCTCTCCTGTCATCAACAGCTCAGATCCCATCAGCATATACTTGAAGTTGGAGTTTTCTGTCCCAATGTGCATCATTTTACACTTGCCAACATTGAACTGCATTTGCCAATTTATTGCCCACTCCCCCAGTTTGGAGAGATCCTTTTGGAGCTCCTCACAATCTGTTTTGGATTTCACTACGTGAAAGAGTTTGGTATCATCTGCAAATTTGGCCACCTCGCTGCTTACCCCTACTTCTAGATAATTTATGAATAAATTAAAAAGCAGTACAGATCCCTGGGGGACCCCACTTCCTACTTCCCTCCATTGTGAAAACCCTCCATTTATCCCTACCCTCTGTTTCCTGTCTTTCAACCAGTTAGCAATCCACATATGTAGTTATCCCCTTATCCCATGACTGCTAAGTTTTCTCAGGAGTCTTTGATGAGGAACTTTGTCGAAAGCTTTTTGGAAGTCCAAGTATACTATTTCAACTGGACCACCCTTATCCACACACTTGTTGACACTCTCAAAGAATTCCAAAAGGTTGGTGAGGCAAGATTTACCTTTGCAGAAGCCATGCTGGTTCTCTCCCAGCAGGGCCTGTTCTTCTAGGTGCTTTACAATTTTATCCTTGAGGATGCTTTCCATCAATTTGCCTGGAACAGATGTAAGCTAACTGGCCTGTAATTTCCCAGATCGCCCCTGGATCCCTTTTTGAATATCAGTGTTACATTTGCTACTTTCCAGTCCTCCGGTACAGAGGCCGATTTCAGGGATAAGTTATATATTTTAGCAAGGAGGTCGGCAATCTCACATTTGAGTTGTTTGACGACTCTTGGATGGATGCCATCTGGCCCTGGCAATTTGCTAGTTTTCAGTTTTTCCAGACAGTTTAGAACATTATCTCTTGTCACTTCTATCTGACTCAGTTCTTTAGCCTCCACCCCTTAAAAGTCTGTTTCGGGAACAGATATATGCTCAGTATCCTCTGCTGTGAAGACAGACACAACAAACTCATTTAGCTTCTCTGCAATCTCCATATCCTCCTTAATAATCCCTTTCACGCCCTCATTATCCAAAGGTCCAACCGCCTCCCTGGCAGGTTTCCTGCTTCTGATGTATTTAAATACATTTTTGTTATTCCTCTTGATGCTTTTAGCTAAATGTTCTGCCAACTCTCTTTTTGCCTCCCTTATTGTCACCTTGCATTTCTTTTGCCAGAGTTTGTGTTCCTTTCTGTTCTCCTCATTTGAGCTGGCCTTCCAATTTCGGAAGGAAGTCTTCTTCCCTTTTATGGCTTCCTTGACATTACCTGTTATCCATGCTGGCATCCTCCTAGATGCCTTATCCATCCTTGTATAGTATTTTTTTCAGTGGTTATTGCTTGTATCTCTCTTGGGTTTTGTCATGCTCTTTGGTAGTTTATTTGGCCCATAGACCTTTCCATGGCAACATATAGATAAAACAAATATCAGCAAAAATACATAAAAATAATGAACTGGGATCCAATTTTGATTGCAGCAGCAAAATAGAAGACTGTATTTTTGGTTACTGCTTTGTCCAGACTACCCAGTAAATATGGAACATAGAATTCTATTGTCCTCCCAGGGAGTGAGATTAATAATGGCATTGTAAATTGTTTCCTTACATTGATATAAAATTTACATTCTGATAAAATGTGTTCTGCTACTTCAAGAACTCTCAATTCACAAGGGCTCTGTCTTGGATCAAGAGAGATATTCTTAAAATTTTGCTCCTTAACTGCTGTAGGGAGAGAATTAAAATGAGCTGTAATATACGCTTTTCTATATTTGACAATAGTTAAAACATGGGGATATTTTGCTGGCAAATAATCTGCACTAAAGTGGGCCTCTTCTCCACTTTAATGGCGAGCAGACACTGTTTGTGTCTGACAGTGATTAACATGCTGTGCAGCAGTCTGTCTGCCTTGTAACAGAATGTGCACACAGTTGTGCAAGAGCGCTCTTACACAAAATGCAAGAATTGTAACTGCAGCTGCACAATGGATTTCCATTATTTCTAATGACTGTCCAACATGCAACTGCATTCACACAATTCTTACATTTTGCTCAAGAGTTCTCTTGTGCACCTGCGTGCACATGCTGTTACAAGGCACATGGGATGCTGCACAGTATGTCAGTTACTGTTTCCTGAAAATGGATGTCCATTTATTAATTTTTTGGTCCCTTAGCCTCTGTGTATTCATATCTCTTCAGATGGAGTAAGGATAACACAGTCAATTTGGTTTCATTGTTAAACCAGTTCCTGCCAGAAGAAGTTTTAAGTTTAATAACATCAGTGCTAGATAACTAGTGGAAGCTGGAGACAGTGGTGATTCTCTTTATTTAGCAGGGGGAGAGCAATTGGCCCTATCTATACCCCGCACAGCATATGTCCAGTGGCTGTTGCTGGGGTCTATCTGATGTTTCTTTTTGACATGGTGAGCTCTTTGGGGCAGGGATCCATCTTTATATCTATGCAAACCGCTTTGGGACCTTTGTGGGAAAGCGGTATAGAAATACGTCATTTTTGTATATAAACACTCAGTGCATACATCAAAAGCTAAGATGTTAACTGAAGCGATCTCAACTTCCAGTATTAATGCAGCACTAGCACTTGCAGCACAAATGTATAAACTCAAAATATTTTTCAGAATTTTCAACTGGCATTTTGCTATACCATAAGTTATACCCATGATGCAGAGTGGAATATCTAATTACCTTGGTTGACACCTTGGCTCTGTATACCGACAACACCAAGTAGGGATGTGCACAGAACCAGGTGTGGATGGCTTGATGGCAGGGGTGTCTCACTTTAAGGGGGGAAGGGTGCACTTACCCCTCCCTCCACTCCCCCCCTCCACTTTCCCCCCACTTGGGCCCCCTATTTTACAGGTCCTACGGGGCATACTTCCCTGCCGCCCTGTTTGCTCTTTGACCAGAAGTAGCTGGCGCGGATGAAATCAAGTACAGCCGAGAACAATCAGCTAGCCTCTTTCCCAGCACAGAGTGACTCAGGTATTTTTGTTTGTACACTTCGTTTTACCAAAGGATAGTCAGTGAAATCAGGTAAAGCCAAGAACAATCGGCTACTCTCATTCCCAGCACAATGTGACTGGTGCATCTTTGTTTGCAGACTTACTTTTCCCAAAAGACAGCCAGTGAAATCAGATACAGCTGAGAATAATCAGCTACTCTCTTTCTCAGTACAATGTGACTCGTGCATCTTTGTTTGCAGACTTCCTTTTGCCAAAGGACAGCCAGTGAGGTTAGGCAGGGCAGCACCATGTTCCCAGAAACACAGCTGAGAACAATCGGCTACTCTCTTTCCTAGCACAAAGTGACTCATGCATCTTTGTTTGCACATTTCCTTTTACTAAATTACAGTCAGATGCATGAGTCACATTGTGCTGGGAAAGAGAGTAGCCAATTGTTCTCAGCTGTGTTTCTGGGAACATGGTGCTGCCCTGCCTGACTTCACTGGCTGTCCTTTGGCAAAAGGACGTCTGCAAACAAAGATGCACGAGTCACTCTGTGCTGGGAAAGAGGGTAGCTGACTGTCCTTTGCCAAAGGACAGTTAACGAAATAAGGTACAGCCAAGAACAATCAGCTACCCTCTTTCCCAGCAAAGAGTGAATCATGCATCTTTGTTAGCAGACTTCTTTTTGCCAGCCAGTGAGGTCAGGCAGGGCAGCAACATGTTCCCAGAAACACAGCTGAGAACAATCTGCTGCTTTCATTCTCAGCACAGAGTGACTCATGCATCTTTGTTTGCAGACTTCCTTTTGCCAAAGGACAGCCAGTGAAATCAAGTACAGCCGAGAACAATCGGATACCCTATTTCCAAGCACAGAGTGACTCATGCATCTTTGCAGACTTCCTTTTCCCCAAGTACAGTCAATGATATAAGTTACAGCAGAGAACAATCCACTGCTCTCTTTCCCAGCACAGAGTGACTCATGCATCTTCATTTGCAGACTTCCTTTTGCCAAAGGACAGTCAGCTACATCAGGCAGGGCAGCAACATGTTCCCAGAAACACAGCTGAGAACAGTCGGCAACTCTCTTTCCCAGCAAGGAGTGAATCATGCATCTTTGTTAGCAGACTTCTTTTTGCCAGCCAGTGAGGTCAGGCAGGGCAGCAACATGTTCCCAGAAACACAGCTGAGAACAATCCGCTGCTTTCATTCCCAGCAGAGTGACTCATGCATTTTTGTTTGCACACTTCCTTTTGCCAAAGGACAGCCAGTGAAATCAAGTACAGCCGAGAACAATCAGATACCCTCTTTCCAAGCACAGAGTGACTCATGCATCTTTGTTTGCAGACTTCGGCCAAAGGGCAGTCAATGAAATTAGGTACAACTGAGAACAATCGGCTACTCTTATCCCAGCACAGAGTGACTCCACTGCTCTCATTCCCAGCACAGAGTGACTCATGCATCCTTATTTGCAGACTTCCTTTTGCCAAAGGACTGCCAGTGAAATCAAGTACATCCAACAAGAATTCGCTACCCTCTTTCCCAGCACAGAGTGACTCGTGCATCTTTGTGACCAGACTTCCTTTTGCCAAAGGACAACCAGCTGAGAACAATCGGCTACCCTCTTTCCCAGCACAATGTGAATCATGCATCTTTGTTTGCAGACTTCCTTTTGCCAAAGGACAGCCAGTGAGGTTAGGCAGGGCAGCACCATGTTCCCAGAAACACAGCTGAGAACAATCTGCTACACTCTTTCCTAGCACAGAGTGACTCATGCATCTTTGTTTACACATTTCCTTTTACTAAAGTACAGTCAGTAGATGCATGAGTCACATTGTGCTGGGAAAGAGAGTAGCCAATTGTTCTCAGCTGTGTTTCTGGGAACATAGTGCTGCCCTGCCTGACTTCTCTGGCTGTCCTTTGGCAAAAGGAAGTCTGCCAACAAAGATGCACGAGTCACTCTGTGCTGGGAAAGAGGGTAGCTGACTGTCCTTTGCCAAAGGACAGTTAATGAAATAAGGTACAGTCGAGAACAATCAACTACCCTCTTTCCCAGCACAGAGTGACTCGTGCATCTTTGTTGGCAGACTTCCTCTTGCTAAAGTACAGTCAACAAAATAAGGTACAGGCGAGAACAATCAGCTACAGTCTTTCCCAGCAAGGAGTGAATCATGCATCTTTGTTAGCATACTTCTTTTTGCCAGCCAGTGAGGTAAGGCAGGGCAGCAACATGTTCCCAGAAACACAGCTGAGAACAATCCGCTGCTTTCATTCCCAGCACAGAGTGACTCATGCATCTTTGTTTGCAGACTTCCTTTTGCCAAAGGAGAGCCAGTGAAATCAAGTACAGCCGAGAACAATCCACTGCTCTCTTTCCAAGCATAGAGTGGCTCATGCATCTCTGTAGACTTCCTTTTTCGAAAGGACAGTCAATGATATAAGATACAGCTAAGAACAATCCACTGCCTTCTTTCCCAGAACAGAGTGACGTTTGCAGACTTCCTTTTGCCAAAGGACAGTCAGCGACATGAGGCAGGGCAGCAACATGTTCCCAGAAACACAGCTGAGAACAATCGGCTACTCTCATTCCCAGCACAGAGTGACTCATGCATCTTTGTTTGCAGACTTCCTTTTGCCAAAGGACAGCCAGTGAAATCAAGTACAGCTGAGAACAATCGGATACCCTATTTCCAAGCACAGAGTGACTCATGCATCTTTGCAGACTTCCTTTCCCCCAAGGACAGTCAATGATATAAAGTACAGCAGAGAACAATCCACTGCTCTCTTTCCCAGCACAGAGTGACTCATGCATCTTCGTTTGCAGGCTTCCTTTTGCCAAAGGACAGTCAGCGAGGTCAGGCAGGGCAGCAACATGTTCCCAGAAACACAGCTGAGAACAATCCGCTGCTTTCATTCCCAGCATAGAGTGACTCATGCATCTTTGTTTGCAGACTTCCTTTTGCCAAAGGACAGCCAGTGAAATCAAGTACAGCCGAGAACAATCGGATACCCTCTTACCAAGCACAGAGTGACTCATGCATCTTTACAGACTTCCTTTTCCCAAAGGACTGTCAATGATATAAAGTACAGCTGAGAACAATCCACTGCTCTCTTTCCCAGCATAGAGTGACTCATGCATCTTCGTTTGCAGACTTCCTTTTGCCAAAGGACAGTCATCGAGGTCAGGCAGGGCAGCAACATGTTCCCAGAAACACAGCTGAGAATAATCGGCTACTCTCTTTCCTAGCACAATGTGACTCATGCATCTTTGTTTGCAGACTTCCTTCGGCCAAAGGGCAGTCAATGAAATAAGGTACAGCCGAGAACAATCGGCTACCCTCTTTCCCAGCACAGAGTGACTCATGCACCTTTGCAGACTTTTCCCAAAGGACAGTCAATGAAATAAGGTACAACTGAGAACAATCGGCTACTCTTCCCAGCACAGAGTGACTCCTGCATCTTTGTTTGCAGACTTCCTTTTGCCAAAGGACAGCCAGCTGAGAACAATCTGCTACCATCTTTCCCTGCACAATGTGACTCATGCATCCTTGTTTGCAGACCTCCTTTTCCCAAAGGACAGTCAATGATATAAAGTACAGTTGAGAAAAATCCGCTACTCTTTTCCCTAGCACAGAGTGACTCATGCATCTTTGTTTGCAGACTTCCCTTTGCCAAAGGACAGCAACTGAAATCAGGTACAGCCCAGAACAATCAGCTTTTCTCTTTCCCAGCACAGAGTGACTCCTGCATCTTTGTTTGCAGATATCCTTTTACCAGTCAGTAAAGTCAGGAAGGGCAGCAACATGTTCCCCAAAACACAACTGAAAATAGTCCGCTACTCTCTTTCCCAGCACAGAGGGACTCATGCATCTTTGTTTGTGGGCTTTCTATTGTCAAAGAAGGGCCAATGAGGTCAGACACTGCTGCGAACAGGCCACCATTCTCCCTTTGCCTTCCCAACACTTTAGTCTTTGGTTGTAGGCTTCCTATGTTCCAGTACTCATCAGTGAGGTCCGAGCAATTCTTTCTGCTAGTCACCCTTGAAAACAGTTTATCGTTCTCACTTTGCCTTTCCAGTACAGACACTCCCTTCTTGGGTTTCTTTTAGCTTTGTGCATCCTTTTGGTACAGAGAATCACTTCTTGTTGCTTTGTGAACTTCTTTGGAAACTTTTATTGAAAATAAGTTTATTAATATTCAGAAGTAATAATAATGTTGGTCGATCTAAGTTATTTTTGTCTACCGACCATGATCTAACAAGGCTTGTACAGGTACAGGGTTCTTTAGCTTGAATTGGGGAGATTCCAGGGGTTGAATATGGGGCCTTCTGTGAACGTGCTCTACCAGTGAACTATTGGCCTAGACCGTTCCTTGCAGGAGGGCACTCTCTACTCCTCCCGCTGAGTATTGGTGATCATAATTGTATTCTCCTTCAAAACAAAACCTGAATAACTGTGTGTTTTCTTTTATTAGAAGGCGCCTTGGAGCGAAGGCACGGGTCAGGCCTTGAAAAACATGGTTCTATACAAGATTCCCACTGTAGCTGGACAAAAGAAAGGTATGGTGGGAAAATGAGAATTTCTCGGCCTTCTCAGTGCCTGCTTTATACACACCTATTTATTTATTTATTTATCATATTTTTATACTGCCTGATATGTACAACTCTAGGTGGTGTACAAAATTTAAAACAATATAAAAAGTGACAGATTAAAATCCACAAGACACAATTAAAAATCACGTAAAACTGTAATTAAAACACATTATTAAAATTCTAATTAAAAGCCTGCGAGAACAGGTAAGTCTTGAGGGTCTTTCTGAAAACAAGCAGAGAGGGAGATGCTCTTATTTCAGCAGGGAGCATATTCCAAAGCCCCAGGGCAGCCACAGAGATAGCCCGGTCCTGGGTCACTCCCGAACGAGCTGGCGGCAACCGTAACCGTAACTCTCCAGAAGATCATAACAGGCTGCATGGTTCATGGTAAAGAAGGCATTGTCTTAAATACCTTGGACCCAAGCCGTTAAGGGCTTTATAGGTAATAACCAACATTTCTCATTTTGCCCGGAAACATGCTGGCAGCCAGTGCAGTTCTTTTAAAATTATTTGTTATGTGGTCCCTTCGTGTTGTCCCAGAGACCAATCTGGTCGCCGCATTCTGTACCAATTGTAGTTTCCCAACTATGCACAAAGGCAGCCCCACATAGAGTGCATCACAGTAGTCAAGCCTCAAAATTATCGGCATATGTACCACTGTTTTAAGGTCATTTGCCTCCAGAAATCAAAGTCGCTGACGTATCAGCCGAAGCTGATGAAAAGCGCTCCTGGCCACCACCTCAACCTGAGAAAACAGGGAGAGCTTTGGGTCCAGGAGCACTCTCAAGCTACGTACCTGATTTTTCAAGAGAAGTGTAACCCCATCCATAACAGGCAGATCTAAACTCTGTTTCTGGTCCCAACCCCCCACAATCAGTACCTCCATCTTATTGGGATTCAACTTCAGTTTGTTATCCCTCATCCAGCCCATTACCACCTCCAAGCAGGCATTTAGGGAAGATATGCCATTTCCTGATGAGGTCAACATGGAGAAGTAGATCTGGGTGTCATCAGCATATTGATAACACCCTGCACCAAACCTCCTGATGATCTCTCCCAGCAGTTTCATATAGATGTTAAAGAGCATTGGAGACAGTATGGAGCCTTGTGGAACTCCACGCTTTAGTTCTCGCTTTGCAGAACAGTCTCCATGCAACACCATCTGGAATCTACCAGAGAGGTATCAACAAAACCACTGTAAAACAGTGCCACCACCTCCTCCCGGTGGTCCAGAAGAATACCATCGTTGATGGTATCGAAAGCCACAGAGAGATCCAAAAGCATCAGCAGAGTCGCACTCCCTCTGTTGATAGCCAACTGGAGATTATGCATCAGGCCGACCAAGGCAGTCTCAACCCCATAGCCCATATGAAAACCAGTTTGAAATGGGTCTAGATAATCTGCATCATCCAAAACTGCCTGGAGCTAAGAGGCCACCACATGTTCAGTCACCTTGCCCAACCATGGAAGATTAGAAACAAGTTTGTAATTAGCTAACTCTGAGGCATCTTCAAAAGTGGTCTAATAATAGCTTCCTTAAGACAAGGAGGCATCCTGCCCTCCTTCAGAGAAGCATTTATAATATTTACCAGACCCTCTCTGATAATATGATTACCAGATGAGATAAGCCAAGTTGGGCAAGGGTCAAGAGAACAGGTTATAGGATGCACTGTCTGAAACAGTTTGTCCACATCCTCAGGAGTCACAACTGAAAATGATCCAGTCTAATCCCATAAGAGGAGTTTGCAAAAGGAAACTTATTGAGTACAACCATGAAACCTCTGGAAGGTGCTGAAGCTCAGTGGCAGAACACAAGCTTTGCATGCCGACGATTCCAGGTTTAGCCCCCAACTTCTGGTAGGACAGGGAAAGACTGGAATAAAGCCTAGAAACCTGGAGAGCCACTGCCAGACAGTTGTGATAATACTGAGTTTGATGGACTCAGTATATGACAGCTTCCTATGTTCTTCCTGAACCACCTAATGGCGCAGCAGGAAAATGACTTGACTAACAAGCCAGAGGTTGCCTGTTCAAATCCCTGCTGGTATGTTTCCCTGACTATGGGAAACGCCTGTGTCGGGCAGCAGCCGAAAGGCATCCTCTCATACTGCATTGTTTTCTAAGCTGACCATGGGTCGTAAATAAATATCTAATCTAATCTAATGTTAAACCCCTCCTGTATTCTACCAAAGACAACCACAGGGCTCTGTGGTCACCAGGAGTTGACACCGACTCAATGGCACACTTTACTTTACGTTCTTCCTAATATTTTCTTCCAAACTAGTACACCTGGGCTCAAAAAATGTTCTAGATTCTATACTAAGGAAACTTAAATTCTGGGATCAACATGAATTGTACTAGTTTAGCAGATGTGCAAGTTCAAATTTGTCTGGAATATTTTTATTTCCAGATGCTAGGTTTTAACGAATGTTGGTGAGTGTGGAGAGGGGAGTGGAGATGGATGGCCTGTCTGTGAGATGAATATGGTACTTTAAAGACTGACCTAAGCAAAAAAGAAAGATCCCTGCCCTGAGGATAATGCATTATAAAATCTGACAGTTGGGGTGACCACAAAGAGAGAGTAAGAGAGAAAGAGACAAAGGAAGTCCTACTTCATCTCCTTCCAGGACCTGAGACTTTGTTCAGATGTTTCCCAAATATTCTCAAGGAAGATACTTCTCTTCAGCCAGCTAGAAACTTGCTTATTAAAAACTGAAAGCTAAGAAATTCAGGATGCTGGTTTTCATTTGAAATTCTGCCATGTTACATATGCAATGTGGGATAGACAAAGTTCTGCTTTAAAATTTCATTCTCTATATTGTAATCTTCCCCACAGATACCTCAGGACCACTGCCCACCTCCTATAGCCCACATTATGTTGAATCTGCTTGGTACGCTTGGTGGGTGAAAGAAGGATTTTTCAAGCCAGAGTATCAGGTAGACAAATAACTCCAGTAGATTAATTATGTAGTAGATTGATTCTGTTGTAAATAGGTGAGATAGGGACATTTCTCTTTGCATTGATGGGTGGAGGAATGAGTTAATCATTGAATATTAGCTATGGTGGCTGTGGATTATGGGAGTTGTAGTTCCATAACAGCTGGAGGTCCGAAATTGTGCAGCCCTGGAGTGAAGGAGCAACAGCAACAAAATGACTAAGAATATGTTCGGTTTATAAAATAGTATTTGATATGGGACTGGTTCAGATGAACACAGCCCTTCATATGCAATAACTTTGGGGCCATGCTGAGAACATGCCTGCTTTGGCATCACCAGTAGATGTGCTGACACATTCTCAACCTGTCCTTTAAATGAATGAGAAAGGCATTTCATATGGCAATTAAAGGACGTGCCAAGGTTGTGTCAGCATATCTGCTGGTAACGGCAGAGCAGGCACATTATTGCCACGGCCCAGTGTTAGTGTGTGTAAAGATCTGTGTGCATTTGAAGCGGCCCTTGGAGAAAGCTGATGGAGAGAACTTTTTCTTCCCTCCCATAATGCTTGACCTAATTTCATTAGGCTAGACCAGGCCTGCTCAACTCCCCCCACCCTCAGCTGTTTTTGGACTACAACTCCCATAATCCCCAGCCATAACCAAGAATTATGGAAGTTGTAGGCCATCATCTGCAGGAGGACTGAAGCTGAGCAGCCCTGGGCTAGACCTTGCCTAATGAAATTGATAGGTGGTGGATTCAGGACACTGCCACAGGATGAGATGTGATGATGGCTGGTGACTTAGATGGCTTGAAAAGGGGATTGGGCAAATGCATGGAGGAGAGGATGATCAGTGGCTACTATCTGTGAAAGCTGAATGCAGCCCCCATGTTCAGAGACAATATGCCACTGCTTACCAGTTCCCAGGGAGCAGTGCTAGGAGAAGAGGGGTTAGGATAACTTCATGGAGGAGAGGTCTATCAATGGCTACTAGGCGGAGGGCTATCGGTCACCTCCAGCCTCAAAGGCAGGATGCCTCTGAGTACCAGTTTGCAGGGGAGTAACAGCAGGAGAGAGGGCATGCTCTCAGCTCCTGCCTGTGGCTTCCAGCGGCATCTGGTGGGCCACTGTGTGAAACAGGATGCTGGACTAGATGGTCCTTGCGCCTGATCCAGCAGGGCTGTTCTTATGTTCTTAAGGCTGTTGTCTTCATGTCTTGCTTGTGCACTTCCCAGAGTCATGTAGTTGGCCACTATGGGAAACGGGATGTTGGACAGAGAGGCTTTGGGAGCAGCAGGGCTATTTGTATGTTCTTCTGAATCTCCCAGTTAGTGATGTGCTCCAGTTTACTGACTGTCTTGCTCTGACCTCAGGTAATTGTAATCTCTCTTTTCTTTTTTCTTTTCTCAGCATCAGTTGCCCCATCAGAAGCCAGAAACATTTTCCCTCTCCATCCCCCCACCTAACGTCACGGGGTCCTTGCACCTGGGGCATGCCTTGACTGTGGCGATTGAAGATGCTTTGGTACGGTGGTAAGTGATGTCCTGGAGGGCCTGGGAAATGGCTAGGTTGATGTGCTTGTGACTCCAGCGGACACCGGGGGCCCTTGCAGCTTTGTGGTTACTGCTGATGCATTTATTTTATAGTCTCCAAACCCCATAAGGCTGGAGGTGCTTACAGTAAACACATATGGACAGTATATAGAGACATGAATCGTTGACCCTGAAGCCCTTGCAGCCTAACAGGAGGAGAACACAGAATTAATTATAAAATCTTCATCCTTTTAATTATTTAAGAATGTAGATCCCCATCTTTCAAGGTCATCACTTTGTTACATTTCATGCACATCTGGCAACTCAGAGGCAAGCTTTCTCTGTAGCTGCTCCTCCTGGTCTGTGGAATGCATGCCCGGCAGAAATCCGTAGTTTGAATTCATTATTGGTTTTCAGGAAAGCCCTTAAAACCTGTCTGTTTGGCCTGGCCTTCCAGGGTTTTTAAACTGTTGTAAATGTTCGGCCTAGTCCTCCAGGGTTTTAAAACTGTTTTAATTGTTAATTGGTTTTATGTTGTTTTCATAGTATTTGGTTTTAATTATTTTAATGTAAATCTTCCTGAGCCATTTTTGGAAGGGTGACATAAATCAAATAAATAAATAGATAGATAAATGCTCTTTAGAACGTATTTCTAAATGTTCTGTTCCCATGCCACTTCAATTTTGACCTCAATTCTCCTTTTCAATCCTCCATTTTGACCTTGACTCTTAGACTCTGGAGCAAAGGCAGGGGTTCTTCACTGCTGCTCCCCTGTTGAACTGTAGAGTGTGATCCTCAGAGCTCATGGCATGGTTCTAGTCCTTCCAGCAATTTTGAAGCAAAAGGGTGCCAGTAGTGGGGCTATTTAGTTAACTTCTAAAGATACCTGCCCTTGCTATCCAAAGTCCCAGTTTGCCACTCTCCCCACCACTATCCCAGTTTGCCACTCCTCCCACCTCCTATTTCCTGCCCCGATTCCCTTCACCAGCTCTCACCTGCCAGCTTCTCCTGGGCCAAAGTATCCACTGCAACTCCCTACCACCAGTGTTCCCTCTAACAGGGATTCCCAGATGTTGTTGACCACAACTCCCATAATCCCCAAGAAAAGGCTATTGCAGATGGGGATGCTGGGAGTTGCAGTCAACAACATCTGGGAATACCTAAAATTGTCTTGCATGTCAAAGCAGCTGCCCCTCCATCCTGCTGCCTTCACATCCCCATCAACCAAGTCTTTTTCTCCAATGGTTGTGCCCCCTCACACTCCACATCCTTACTCTGCCCCCATCCCTGCTTGCAAATGCTGGTGAATTGCAAGTCCCACCCTCTCTACATGTCTTAAAACCTTTGCTGCTCATTTTAATTGAGATGGGGAAGAGGCTGTTGTGAAGACCCAACAGAGTAACTGCTTTTGGGAGGTCAGCCATACTGCCCTACTAAAGGCCATTGCCTAGCCTTGATGGTGGTTCAGTGATTTGTGTGTGGGAGGAGTGTTGCAGGCCTCATCTGGACCTCATATTTGACAGCCCTGCTTTAATGGTGATGGCAGGGATTGAATCTGAGACCGTTTCCTTTCAAAGAACGGGCTTTGTCATTGGCTGTCATTTCTCCCTAGGGAGTTGGGGCTGAGAGGCAAAGCCTCTCCCTTTAGAGCTGCTAGTTCTGATCTGGCATAATATCAGTAGGTCCAGCTAGCTGTGTACATGTTTAATAACTATATGATAACGATACTTGTTCAGCTTCCATCTGCTCAGTTCGTTGTGATGTTGTTGTCTACTTGGTATGTTACAGGAAGCGGATGCAAGGCTATAAGGTTCTATGGGTACCAGGCTCAGATCATGCTGGAATTGCCACTCAGGTGAGAATGATCAGTTGAAACATCTTTATTCTACGTCATTAGAGTCTGAACTTGAAAGTGCCTCCACCACCCCACCACCCCCAATATACTGAAAATATTGATGAGATTAAAGATCTAGTCAAGTCTCCCCTATCCAGCTTTTCATTTCCTCCAAGTTCTTCTCTGGTTTGTTCAGGCTGTGGTGGAAAGAAAGATCTGGAAGGAACAGGGAGCCTTGCGACAAGACTTCACACGAGATGAATTCCTGCAGGAAGTCTGGAATTGGAAAGAGGAGTAAGTGTGCATGGAGATAGGCCCATAGCTAGACATTGGGTGGTGGGGTCCAAGACTAGTTTTGGGAGCTGGGGGAAGTTGTCCTGCAAGGTGAAACCTAAATACCCATACTCAAATATGTTCATAATAAAGGCATGGGCAGGTTTACTTCTTACTGATTAGATGAGTAAACTATTGCCTGGATTCCACACACACACACACACACACACACACACACACATCTCTGCAATAAAAGTGGCTACAAAAAGGAGCTGATAATACAGGAGAACCTCAGTTTTCGCGGAGGTTCTGCTCTCTGCTACTACTGCGGATACAGAAACAGTGAATACTGAGCAATTGGAGTAATAGAAATCTGGGGGTTAGGTTCCCAGTGGTCGGGAAAATGTAAAAGAAAATGGGGGGGGGAGTGGGTGCGTTAAATGGCCCTAGGAATGTGGGGGGAAGTGGCCTACCATGCTCTGCCAGTCCCCAGCAGTCCAGCAAGACTTCTCCAAGAGTAAAAAAAACCAGCAGAAAATCATGGGTTTTGGTGGAGGAAATGAGCCATAAAATGGCTCCCAATCTCTCCCAAACTCAAAATGGCAGCCAGAAATGACCTCCAAGGGTTTAACCCTCTTTAGGCCTCCCCCACCCCCACTTATACCAGGATCGGGTGTCCATTACCTGACCACGGATACGCAAAATCGTGGGTGCTAGGCCCATGATAAATAAGGTTCTCCTGTACCATGAAGGGTCCTGGAATATCCTTGGTGGGAGCAGACCCTCTACTGTTGCATGGACTTAAATGAGTGTTATCTAGGGACATTCTGCAAGAAGCCAGCTCTTCACAAAATCCTTATGTTTTGTGGAGATTCTCTACAAAAATTAGTTGTGTCAGGGCAGAAGTATTGCCAGCTTGATTTTCAGATTTCAGTAAGTTGTGTTTTTTTTCTTTCCCCTTTTGAAATCAGAAAAGGAAATGAAATATTTCAGCAGCTGAAGGTGATGGGAGCATCGCTGGATTGGGACAGAGTCTGTTTTACCATGGACTCTGTAAGTAATAGATACTGGAATATAAACATATTTCGTGTCCCAGGGTGTCTAGGTTCTGACCCCCAACCCCAATTCAAAGAGGATATTGTCTGGGCTTTGGAATTGAGGAGGGGAGACAAAATTCATAAACTCTGTCGTTAGGTGTGCCACTGAGTTGCCCTGAGACCTGGAGCAACTTCTTTCTTCCTTTCACACCAGGTATAAAGTGTGGTTAATTTCCTCCTTGGTAGAATCAGTCGAAAAGACCCAGTGTGAGTAAGTGACTGTAGTGGTGGATCTGGACATGGGAAAATTCAGGTTCAATCCCCTGGCCCTTAGCTCAGTGGTAGAACATCCACTTTGCTTGCAGAAGGTCCAAGACTCAGTCTCCAGGTTGGGCTGGGAAAGAATTCTGCCTGGAAACTTGGAGAGCCACTGCCAGTCAGAGTAGACAGTACTGAGCGAGATGGGCCAGTGGTCTGACTCAGTATAAAGCAGCTTCTTATGTTCCCCTGTCAATAATGAAACTCACTGACTGGCCACTGTCTCTTGGCTTGTCATTGTTGTGAAACGAAGACATTTATCTTTGGAGGAACAGCAAGATAAATATGTAACGAATAGAATGCAACTTTTTTTAAAAAAAGAAAAGAAAAGAATTCCTACGTACAGTATGGTTGAAAGTGCAGCATTGGTGTCTTGTATTGGCCCTCTGATTGGCCTAGAAACTGACAGGTGAGGCTTCCGCCCTTCTTTCTCCTATAAATTGGCTTTAGCCATAATAGCCCTCTTCCCCTGCTCTTTCCTTTCTTTCCACAGGGCTTCTCCCAAGCTGTGACTGAGGCCTTCGTGCAACTGTACGAGCAAGGCATGCTGTATCGGGAGAGGCGCTTAGTGAATTGGTCATGCGCCTTGCGATCAGCCATTTCGGACATTGAAGTGAGTGGGATGAAGCTGGTGTTAAGTTGAGGGTGGGAAAGTCAGATGCTCTTTGTACAGAGGCAGCTTGCAGTTTTCTCTCCCGTGATAGGTGGAAAACAGGCAGCTGCAGGGACGGACAGAGCTCTCGGTGCCTGGATTCCAGGGCAAGGTGCCATTTGGAGTCTTGGTGACATTTGCCTACGAAGTAGAAGGAGAAGCAGGTGAGTGACAGCGCTAAGTGGGGTTGAATGAGGACAAATAAGGGGCGAGAAGAGCTGGCAACAACCTGGATCTAAACTTAAAGCCCTCTTCAGGCATTAATCTTTGAAGCGCCGTTCATGGTTACAGCCCCGAAGCAGGTGGGAAGTCCCGCCCTGGATCCGTCACTCACTCCCCTCCAGCTTGACTGCTCAGGGTTACAGCCCTGTTTGTGCGAAGGGGGAATGCTGTAACTCTGATGGCCAGCAACGTCAGGAGATCCAGGTTGCTGCTCATAGAAATGCCAGTCGTCACCATTACAGTGCTTCCTCCTTTACACAAACAGACGTGTCCCAGGTTGACGCAGTGGCCAGAGGTGCCTTCTATCAACTTCGGCTGATACGCCAGCTGCATCAGTTTCTTGAGACAGATGACCTCAAAACAGTGGTACATCTGGGGTAACCTCCAGACTGGATTACTGTAATGCGTTCTATGTGGGGCTGCCCTTGTACGTAGTCCGGAAACTACAGTTGGTTTGGAATGAGGCAGCCAGGCTGGTCTCTGGGTCATCTAGGAGAGACCATATTACTCCTGTATTGAAGGAGTTGCACTGGCTGCCGATATGTTTCCGGGCAAAATATAAGTTGTTAGTTATAACCTATAAAGCCCTAAACAGCTTGGGCCCTGGGTATTTAAGAGAATGTCTTCTTCGTTATGAACCCCACTGCCCATTGAGATCATCAGGAGAGGTCCGTCTGCATTTGCCACAGACTTATCTGGTGGCTACTCCGGGACAGGCCTTCTCCGCTGCTGCCCCGAGGCTTTGGAATGTGCTCCCTAGTGAAATAAGAGCCTCCACATCTCTGACAATTTTTAAAAAGTCTTTAAAGACGCATCTGGTCACCCAGGCTTTTAACTGATATTGTTTTGATTGTTTTGAATGTTGTTTTAGAATATTGTTTTAAAAATTTTTAATTGTGTTTTAAATTTCTTGTTTTTGTTTTAAACTAATGTTTTAATGTTGTTGTTATCTTGTTGTAAACTGCCAAGAGATGTAAGTTTTGGGCAGTATAAAAATATATTAAATAAATAAAATAAAATAAATAAAAAATAAAAACGTGTGCCAGCAAGCTGGAGCAGGTGAGTGACAGCTTCAGGGCAGAACTTCCAACCCGCTTCAGAGTTGTAGCCATGAAAGGCAAATCGAAGACCAATGCCTGAAGAGGGCTTAAATAGGATGGTGGTTATCCCATTTGTATCCTGACTTTCCTCCAAGGAGCTCAGGACAACATATATTGAGGCCAAAATGGCTGTTGCTCAGTGGTAGAGAAGATCCCAGGTTCAATCCCCAGGATCGCCAGGCAGGGCTGGGAGACCCCTGTCCAAAATTCCTGGAAAGCTGTTGCTGCTCAGTGTAGACCAGGGCTGCACAACTTTGGACTGCATCTCCCATCATCCCCACTCACAGTTGCCAATAGTCAGGGATGGTGGAAGATGTAGTCCAGCATCTGCTGGAGGGCCAAAGTTGTGCAGCCCTGGTGTAGGCAGTACTGAGCTAGAGGGACCAATGGACTGGCACGGTATAAGGCGGCTTCAAGGAATTTTGATCTCACCTTCTATTATTTTATTTAGTATATTTGTATACCATCTCAAACTCATGACTCTGGGCTGTTTACAACAAACACCTTTATCCTCACAACAACTCTGGAAGCTGGGACAAGAGATTATGACTCTTTCAATATTACCTGATATGTTTCTTGCCAGAAATAGAATTTTAATACAGAGTTCCCTGGTCCAAGACTCTTTCCATTGCTCTGCATACTGACTCTCAACCAGTTTGAGCCAGAACAATCTTTTGGTAGATACTGGGAATCTGTAAAACAACTCTCTGAAGAGAATTTTGTTTTCTAAAACTATCAGATTTTTCAATTGTGGCAAAGTTAACACCATACAGACTTATTCAAGAAATAACAAGTTCTAGTAAGAACTAATCAGCCTGCTCTCCTCTCTACATCTGTCTCTACATCTGGACTAAATTTGGTGCAAATCAGGTCCACAAGTTAGACCTCTTGCACCTCAAATGTCCGCCATCTTGGATCAGGGTGGATGTCATCATTACATACCGCACCATTGCGGTATCTCTATGTGTCCCTCACTACAGCTGCTCCAAATTTGGTTCAAATCGGTTAGGCGGTCCTCAAGTTAGTGCACTTGCGCTAACTGTAGCAAATTTGGTTCAGATCAGTTAGGCGGTTCACAAGTTAGCCCACTTGCGCCTCAAAAGTTTATGTGTCTGCCATCTTGGATCGGGTTGGATGCCATCATCACAAATTATGCCGTTGAGGTGTCCCTATGTGTCCCTACAACTGTACCCAATTTGGTTCATATTGGTCCAGGTGTTGCGAAGTTGGGGGTAGTGGTAGGGAGACACACGGACAGACACACAGAATGCCAGGTGATCTCATAATCCTACTAGAAAGTAGGCTAAAAAATAAGGTTCTTTAACAAAAAGAAGTCATTTCTTTGTAAATCTTATGAAGAGGTACAACTTCATTAGTGGGTAGTGTTGCAGTATGTCTAGGAGGTCTGCTGTTTGAAATATTCTATTACTCCATGATCAGTTGAGGCATGTAAGTGGTTTTCAAACTACATCCCTGGGCACTTCAGTGTTCCTTAAAAGCAGCAATCTGTCAGTAGCCAGTAAAACTTTATTGGAGCTATGGCTATAATGCTCTCTTAGAAGCTTAACAGTGGTTCCTCAGCAAGAAAATGGAAGACAACTTGTCTGTCTTTGTTGACCAGTATACAAAAAACAAGAGAGTATTGGGAAGCTCCTAAGTGCTTCCCAGTTTTTCTAGGATAACAGTGAGGCCTAAGAAACCTGTGTGAATTTAGGGTACACTCTAGAATGTGAGTACTAGAATCCTTTGCAACATCTGAATTTCAGTGGCAGGCACAGAGAGTTTCCTTAGCAGACAAATCAGTGTGGAAAGGGTTTCCTAAACATAGGAAGCATGAAAAACACTGGAATAAAGAGAAATGGATCGCTTAAGGAAAAGTAACCCTGGACAAATTGTCATAAACAGTCCTCCTTCACTTCCCCACCTTGTAAAGACTATATTTTTGACTAAAATAATTCCGTTCCTTTTCTTAAACTATTTTTTTCTGTCTGATTTTCAATTCCCTTGAGGGAGGATAGGTGAGGAATTGCCTGTGGCCACAACCCGCCCAGAGACCATGTTGGGAGATGTGGCTGTTGCTGTTCATCCAGATGACCCACGGTATACAGTAAGGCTTTTCTACCCTATTCCTCTGGTGAAGGGGCTATAGCTCAACAGTGGTGCACACACGCTGTATGTAGGAAGTCCTGGCTTCAAATTGTGGCATCTTCAGCTAAAAGGAGTCTTGGGTAGCAGGGCTGGAAAAGAATCCTTCTTTGCCTGAGACCATGGAGAGTTCCTCCTGGCTGGATTATTATTGAACTAGGTGAACTGCTTTATGTTGATATGTAGATGCTCTAGTTGCCTGGTTCAGTATAATGTACCTTTGTACTCATAAGAACAGCCTGCTGGATCAGGCCCAAGGCCTATCTAGTCCAGCATCCTGTTTCACACAGTGGCCCACCAGATGCCTCTTAGAAGCAAGAGGTGAAGGCATGCCCTCTCTCCTGCTATTGCTCCCCTGAAACTGGTATATAGAGGCCAGAAGCCTCATGGGTAGCATATTGCAACAGTTTGTAGGAAGGGGAACCCCTCTTTATTTTCTTGGGTGCTGATTGCATGGTGACCTGATTTATCCTTCTGAATGTTTCCAGCACCTGCATGGCAAGAGGCTTTGCCATCCATTCACCGGACGTCTCCTTCCTATCATTACTGACCCCATGGTGGAGCAGGATGTGGGCACGGGTGAGCACCAATCAGCCCTACCACACAGAAGCTGGGTGTTAGCATGGCATGGAAAGCTCTACAGTGGCCTCAGGCATGGGGTACTTGGCACTGAGAGTTGTTTCTCCTTTTGCACCATCTTTCAGGGGCTGTGAAAGTGACCCCAGCACACAGCCATGCTGACTACGAACTAGGCCGTAGGCACAGCCTGCCTTTCGTGTCTGTCATTGCAGAGGACGGTACTATGACAGCAGAGTGTGGGGAATGGCTTCAGGTAAGAATGCCCTTTGAGGCGCCTCCAGGCTGCTTGTATTTTGTATGATTTGCTACAGAATGTTACATAGGAATCTGTTGTAATCCACACATCTGCTGATCAGTCAGGTCAGGAACGGCTTAAGGGATGCAACCATCTAAGATGGCACATCTTGTGACACTGTAAAAAGAAATTGTTTTATTATGATTATAGTTCCACTATTAATGGCTACTAGTCAGAAGGCTGTGGGCCACCTCCAGCCTCAAAGGCAGGATGCCTCTGAGTACCAGTAATGATATGCCCTCAATTCCTGCCTGTGTCTTCCAGTGGCATCTGGTGGGCCACTGTGTGAAACAGGATGCTGGACTAGATGGGCCTTGGGCCTGATCCAGCAGGGCTGTTCTTATGTACTAATGTTGAGCTGGAGTGGGGAGCAGAGGTATTCCCCATAGGTGAACTGCACTTGCAAGCACAACACAACTTCAGGGACAATCCCTGCACAATCTGCAGTCCCCAGCTGGGGCTCCTCTTTCCACACATACCAGGCGGCCATGGAACCCTCGCTATGACAAGGGTGTGGAGTGGAATGATGAACTGCTGATTGGAACCTTTCTTTTTGTCTGAATTTTGGGGTTTTTTGTGTTCATGGGGAGGTATGCATCCTTTCATTTGGCCAAAAACATTAACTTTTAAAAAAAAACTTGATTGGCCCGAGATCACAATTTCTGAACTTAGTTTTGTATCATGTTTTCTGTGTGGAATTGATCAAGCTCTGTAGGTAATGCACTGACTGTGCAAGCATCTCACTGGTACATTTGCCTGAGAATGTTTTGTTTCTGTTTCTGTTTTCCCAGGGGCTGAATAGATTCTTGGCCAGAGAGAAGGTGTTGGCTGCCTTGAAGGAGAGAGGCCTCTATCGGGGTACAAAGGAGCATCCTATGGTCCTCCCTCTTTGCAGGTAAAGGTAGAGAAATTTAAAACACCACACTTTTGTTCCGCTCTCCTTCCTCTCCTCTGTTAGTTCTTTCCAATGTTTTTTCCAGGTATATCCAAGGTAGATTTTGTTTGGGATGTTTACCCTGAGTGTGCAGTTCTTTCTTTTTCTTCTTTACCCCACTTTTTCAAATTCAAAGACTACAAAAAGTATTCCTTTTTCACTGCCTCAGGTCACTTTGTGGGGCAATGAGTTCTGTATACTTGGTTGGCACACCTGGTCAAAAGCCTCTATTAATTACTCGTGGATTTTCCTTTTCAGTTCCTTTCTGTCTTTCACAGATGGAAACGAACGGGAGGCAAAATTCTGTGGAAAAGATGAGCTCAAGCAGCTTCTCATGTGAAACGTTTAGACTGTATGTTGTTCCAAGGCAGGGGCCTATCCTTGCTTATGTCAGTCTTATATAATACAAAGAGGGCTTTGGGGGAAATGACATTGCAAAATGAAAGGCAAGCCAGGAAATATGAATTGATCCTTTCACCATATCTTCACCCACAGCCGCTCCAGGGATGTGATTGAAAACCTCTTGAAGAACCAGTGGTTTGTCCAGTGTGAAGAAATGGCTCGCTGGGCTTTGGAGGTAATTCCTGTACTTGCTGAAAGGATCTCTCAGATCCCATCTATCATGTTCAAGCTTCACCTGTAGGAGCTGGTTACAGCAGATAGCAGCTGGATGAGCAGAGCTGAAGAGGATCTTAAATAGGATCAGGAAGTTCCTATTACTCATCCTTCCTCCTTTCAGCTGGGCATATTCTCCCATTGAGACGCCTCTACCTTGTGAGGAGACCCTTCCTGACCAAGCCTGCAGGCTGCCCGCCAAGCACTCTGGCACCACTCCTACATCTGGAATCGGGTTTGGTGGTAACATTCTTGGGGACTAGGTGGAGATGAGAGAAGTTCCACAATGGGCTAGGTCAGGAATTAAATCATAATAACTAGAGATGTGCAAATAGATTCGGGTACAAATAGGAGGAATTATCTCCAAAGCCCATGATTTGTACCGGAATCTAGCTGATTCAGGTGATTTGGAGACAGAACAAATCACCCCTATGATCCATTGGCTAGATTCGGGTCCAAATTGAGTTGCACCAAATTCGATTCGAATCAATTCGAGATTTGGATTCCTCCTATCATTTCCCCCAGAGTCCCAACTTTCTTTAAAAAAACAAACAGACAAACAAACTAAGCTGTATTCCTTGTAGAAGTGGAGTTATGGAGGAAAATGTGTGGTCACTAGTGTTTGCATTCTTTGCTGTATAATAACTTTTTCTCAATGAATCCCTGTGAGGATTCATTGCACACCTTCATTTCTTCTATTCATGTTGACTGTTTTTGGACTGTGACAATTGCCATGTGCCAACTACACCCCTTCCCACCCGCAAGGCAGTGGGGTACTACTCAGTTTATGTTCTAGGAATTTTTTCAAGTGTAGACTCTTTGGTGTCTAATAACCTTTCCTCATAATGAATCCCTATGAGGATTCATTACACACCAAAGAGCCTAAACACCTCAAAAATTCCTAAAATATAAACTGAGTACCCAGTGGCTTGCGGGTTAGGGGTAGTTGGCACATGTGATGCCACTAATTCCCCACCCACAAAGCTGTGGGATCAAAATGAGCAGAAGAAATCAAGGTGTATAATGAAGACACAAAGGAATCTAAACACCTCAAAAATTCCTAAAAAATAAACTGAGTACCCCTGTGCGGGGTAGGGGTTGGGGTTGTAGTTGACACATGGCAGTTGACAGTTGGCACTGTCCAATGACAGTCAAAATAAACAGAAGAAATGAAGGTGTGTAATGAATCCTCATAGGGATTCATTATGAGGAAATGTTATACACCAAAGAATCCAAACACTTGAAAAATAGTGATGGCACATTTTGCTCCATAACTCCACTTCTGCAAGGGCTGGAGCTTAGCTTTAAAAAAATAAATAAATAAAGCTGAGGATCCATGTTAGAGTTAGGATTGGGCGACTTCGAATCCCCATTATTTCCTATGGTGGAAATATACAAAATCAGTAAAAACTTTTTAAAAATCATTAAAAATCAACCAAGTGCCCCACTAGATTGAAATTTGAGTGGTACGTGGCATCCATGGGTACCTAGCCACTACCCAAATTTGGTGCCCCTAGGACCTTTATAAGTGGTCTGAATCAAATCTAAATAGAATCTAGGTGATTCGGGGGAACAGATTCAGACACAAAACAAATCAGGTGATTCAATTCAGGCACAAATTGAATTGAAAAAATCGATTCGTGCACATCCCTAGTAATAACAGCCCTGCTGGATCAGGCCCAAGACCCACCCAGTCCAGCATTCATATAGCAGCCTACCAGATGCCCCGAGAAGTCCACAGGCAAGAGGTGAGGGCATGCCCTCTCAACCTGCATCCATCTGTTCTGGGTATAGGGGTTAACTTCCTCATCCAAGCTCTTGGTTTGGTCAACACTGAGTTAATCTAGTGCATCTCCTCTTCTTCTAAGGCTGTGGAATCTGGATACTTGAAGTTCACTCCTAAATTCCATGAGAAAAACTGGAGGACTTGGCTCTTGAATACCAGGTGAGAGGGAGGCAATTCTTCAGTGATCCTCTCTTTGTCTTCCAGTCTTGACAGCATGTCCCATGACTGGTCAGTCAGAACGTGCTTTATTGAGAGGCTGTTTGAATTATCCATGTTGGTGACTTTCCTGTTGCTTAGCTCCTGAACAGAGTTGTGTTTTTCTGTGTGTATCACAATGGTACCTCACCCTTCATGTTTTCTTCATGGTGAAGGATAACATGAAGTTATCCATTTTGTACCCATAATAGCTATATTTTTAAAATCTCTGATTCCGTTTTTGCTTTGTACACCGCCCTGAATCTGTGGATTGGGTGGTATATTAAATCTTTTAATAAATAAATAAATATGAGTTAATTGTTGCAGAAAGTGTATGGGTAGAGGGCACCAATAATCAGCTTTCTTAAGTGTCATTTGATTGTTTTCACAGTGACTGGTGTATTTCTCGCCAGCTATGGTGGGGCCATCAGATTCCAGCCTATCGGGTTACGCTTTCTGGGTCGCCTGACCTAGGAGAGGTGAGTGCTAGCACTTCTGCTTTTATGTCATCCCACAGCTGGTGGTGGTTGGGAGAAGGATCTTTAATTCCTTTTTGTTTGAATTGAAGGAGAATGATGGATTATGGGTAGTGGGCAGGACAGAAGCGGAAGCTCGGAGAAAAGCAGCAGCCATGCTGCAAAAATCGGAAGAGGATCTCAAGCTTGTGAGAGGTAAAGCGGTGTTGCAAGTACTCACCATTTTGGGAGAGAGGGTGGTGGTGTGTCTGGATTAATATAGGAGACTGCCTGAACTGAATCTGTAATAGGCTGTAAAGGCCTATGTATTATTATTCCTTACTAGCTGGGCCGGGCACAGAACATCTGCGCCTCTAGTTTTGCCCGCCTGCCGCTGCCGCTTTCTTCCCTCCCGCTACATTGTTTCCTACCACCATTGTGTTCTTCTACCTGCCCGCAGCCATTTTCCTCACTGCTGTTTTGCTGGCTGGCCAGTTGGCCAGCCATCACCGTTTTCGCCCGCCCGCCAGCCACCGCTGCTGCTGTTTTGTTTCCTGCCTCGCCCACCACTTTCTTCTCCCTCTGCCAGCAGCTGCTCGCATACTCTTGCTAGAGTTGCCACACATGGGATTAGCCATGGGTATGCCTTAGAGAAATATATATAGAGAGATTTATATCATGTCCTTCTTCCAGGACAGCATACAACATTCTTCCCTTTCCCATTTTATCTTTTCAATGATGCTGTGAGATAGGGTAGGCTGAACCTGTCATGTTCAGGGTCCTGTGCTGCATGGCTGATTGGGGATTTAAGCCTGAGTTTCCCCACTGCACCACACTGGCTCCAATGCAACCTGTTCTTAATAACAAAAAGTTCTTAAAGTGGTTTATATTGCAAAAATAATTAGAAATTTGTCCCCTGTCCCAAATGAGCCCACAGTCCAAAAGGAAGCACAGGGGAGACACCAGCAACAGTCCTGGGAGGGACTCTGTCCCCAAAGGGCTCACAGTCTAAAAAAGAAACATGATATAGACATCAGCAACAGCCACTGGAAGGATGCTGTGCTGGGGTTGGATAGGGCCTGAGAAGTCCCCATCTGAGGACTCCCCACCCCCATTCTTTGCTGATGTCCAACCACTTATCTCTGACATTTCAGAGTTCCTTCCTTAACCAAAATGGGCACTGCAGACTTACCCTATCTCCCTTTCTCAGGCCTTCAAAGCTAGGAAAGGCAACCAGGATAGCCCTCAGGGAAATGTGGAGCCCAGGTGATAGTGTTGCTTAACTCTTTCCCTGCTACGGAGAGCCCCAGTGAAAAGTCCCTGTACCCAAATAGGTACATATAGGAATCTGCCTTATATCGAGTCAGACCATTGGTCTATCTAGCTCAGTATTGTCTACACAGACTGGCAGCAGCTTTTCCAAGGTTGCAGGCAGGAGTCTCTCTCAGCCCTGTTTTGGAGATGCCGGGGAGGCAACTTGGAACCTTCTGCATGCAAGCAGGCAGGTGTTCTTCCAAGAGCGGCCTCATCCCCTCAGGAGAACATCTTAGAGTGCTCATGTGTAGCATCCCATTCAAATGTAAATCAGGGTGGACCCTGCTTAGCAAAGGGGACAATTCATGCTTGTTACCACAAGACCAGCTCTCTGCCTTGGCTCCTTTCCATTCCTCTGTTTTCAGCGCTCTTCCCTGTCTTTAGCACCCAGTGTGTGTTTGTTTTTTTAAACCCAGAGGATTTCTTTTTCAAGAAAGAATTTGTGTTCGTTTTCCCCTTCATCAGATGCTGATGTCTTAGACACTTGGTTTTCCTCTGGTCTCTTTCCTTTTGCCGCATTGGGTTGGCCACAGAAGGTGAGTAGTCTTTGGGGGAGCAGATTACCAACAATATAAACTAGATATAAAAAAGTGCTAAGCAAACCCAGTGGTTTGAACCTCTCACACTGCACACGCATGTGCTTGGAAAGTGGCAATTGGGGGAGGAAAAAAATTGTTAGCCTTTTTCCCCCCTGCATGGGGTGCGGGGGGAGCCGCCGCTGCCTCCTGTCCTCCTCTTCCTCCCTCCCTCGCCCCCACATCCCCAGCTCTGGTCTCTCTGGGCTGCCAGGGTGAGGGGAGCCACTGGGGAGCCACTGTCACCTCCCTTCCTCCTCCAGCTACTCTGTCTGCAGCTTCCGGGGGGAGAGCCGCCTCCACCTCCTGTCCTCCTCCCCCCAGGCCCTCAACCCTGGTCTCTCTGGGCTCTGTCTGGCTTGGCTGCTGGTGGCGGGGGTGGGAGCTACCACCTCCCGTCATCCTCTTGCTGCTGCAGATCTTGCGACATCTGCACAGCCAGAACTAGAGGAGGAAGAGGAGGCCCGGCTGGCGGTGGGGGGGCGGCGGGGGGGAGAAGGAGGCATCTGTGGCAATGTGGCCGGAGAGAGGGGGGAAGCACGGTAATGCTTCTTGGCTAGGGAGGGTAGCAAACGGGGTGCCTGGCACTGGGTGCCGGGCAGTTGGGCAGCATGGCGTGGGCCTGCATGAGGGTCTGGGAGTTGGTGCATGCGCACACGTGTGCACCTTAGAGGCAACACAGCCCTCCATCTGGTTTTGGACTACAACTCCCATAATCCCCAGCCACAGTGGTCAGGAGCTAGGGATTTGCGGAGTTGTAAGCCAACATCTGCAGGAGGGCCAGAGTTGAGCTGCCCTGGTATTGACCAAGGGTTCCCAACTTTGGGTCCCCAGATATTGTTGACTGAAAGCTCTTGTGGCTGGGGGTGATGGGAATTGTTTGGATTAATATTAAATTTGGCTCACAGGGTTCTTCTGAAGGCAAGTGGAATAAAGATTATCAATTGCTTTGTACATCAAAAGACAATTCCTCTCTGTATTGTGGAAAGTTTAAATCCCCAAGCAGCCATGAAGCACATGACCCTGGAGTCTGGACCATTGTTCAGCCTAACCTACCTCACAGCGTTGTTGAGAGGACAAAATGGGGAGGGGGAGAACCTTGTACACTGGAAGGACATGATAGAAATATAAAGAATAATAATACATAGACCTTTACAGGCTATTACAAATTCAATTCAGGCACTTCCCTATATTAATCCAGACACAACACCATCCTCAGCAACAATCCAGTTGTCTGGTCCAACAAGAAGGGCGGGAATCCCTGATGAGCTAGACCAGGCCTACTCAACTTTGGCCCTCCTGCAGATGTTGGCCTACAACTCCTATAATCCCTGGCTATTGGCCATTATGGCTAGGGATTATGGGAGCTGTATTCCAAAAACAGCTGGGGGGCCAAAGTTGAGCAGGCCTGGACTAAATGGATCAATGGTCTGATTGACTAGAAGGCAACTTCATACACGGTTGGTAGTTGTCTAACAGAATAAGTGTATCCTCACCACCAGCAGGGATAAGTAAGATTATTCTAGGGCCTCCAGCAAGACCGTATTCTGTTTTCTGTTCGCTTCCTGCCAGTCATGGCCACTTATGCGGGTGGGGCTTGAAGGAACTGAGCAGCTGCTGTGACATTTTAAGTGGGAGCAACACTTTCTCATGTGAATCTGTTCAACCTACATGTTACAGAGAGGGATCACTTTTGATGTACAAAACCATTTATAACCTTTATTCTCTTTGCTTTCACAAGAACCCCGTGAGTCAGGTTTAATGTTCTTGTAACCATGTTACAGTTGTGGAATTGAGCTTGAGAGGGTAACTGGAGGTCACAGAGTGTTCTTAAGAGGGCTTTGGAAGCAGGTCTCCCAGGTCCATATCAAACACTGGGTTTCAGTTTGACAAACAAGTGGTTGTTCAGTTGTATTGAACAAGTTGCAGGGGAGTAGCAGCAGGATGGAGGGCATGCCCTCAACTCCTGCCTGTGGCTTCTAGTGGCATCTGGTAGGCCACTATGGGAAACAGAATGCTGGACTAGATGGGCCTTGGGTCTGATCCAGCAGGGTTGTTCTTATGTTCTTAAGTGATTGTTGAATTCAATCACTTGCTTATAAGATCAATCCAGAGGCAAAAGGGAGATGGTGTGAAGGGAGGAGGAAAGCAATTACGGTCAGAGGTCGGTATGTCATGTGATGACTTCAGGGGTATTTGTATCTTCCCTCACAGACAGGAGACTTCCAGCAGTTCTATCCCAATAGCCTGTTGGAGACAGGAAGTGACCTTCTCTTCTTCTGGGTGGCCCGGATGGTGATGCTTGGCAAACAGTTAACTGGAGAATTACCTTTCTCTCAGGTATGAGCTAAACCACTGAACATAGTGCACATTTATCACCAGAGGGCATTGTGGCAAGACCCATGGGACTGCTGGAAGCAAAGTATATGTAGATAGTTATTTGCACTTGTACTTCTTGGTCAGCAAGTATCACTACCTAATCTTGTCTAGAGCAGGAATAGAGCCTCTTGGAGAATAACTGGTAATCTGCATGTTGTTTAATCTTGTTGATGAATTTGATATTTCCAGGTACAAATTAAGTGAAAATCCACTATTACAAACTTATTACGTGTGTGTGTGTGTGTGCTTTCAATACATAATGACAACTTTATTGTGAATTCTGGGTTTGGGATGGTAGGTGTGTAAATGTTATAGGTGAGGGATTAAGATTATTAGCAGAGCTGTGTGTGTTTGTCTCTGCTGCAGGTTTTCCTTCACTCGATGGTCCGTGATGCTCATGGCCGGAAGATGAGTAAATCTCTTGGGAACGTCATTGACCCCCTTGATGTTATTCATGGGGTTTCCCTGCAGGTAATTCTCTTGCTATCTTGGTAACTTGTGCTTGGACTACTGCTTCCATTCCCTGGCCACAGTGGTCCAAGGCTGGGCGTGATGGGAGTTGTAGTCCAAATACATGAAGTTACCCAAATCTGTGATCAGTTAAAGCTTGAGACACTTTTTATTTTTCCTCAGAGTTGTGGGGTGAGGGATTTGGATCAGAACTGCAGTCTGGGAGAAGGGGGTTTAGCCCTTTCCCCAATTATATGAGTTTCTTTTGGTTGTATAGAAAAGCTAGCCTTAGGACTCGGAACTTATTTTGGAAGCAGGATCATGTGATACAGCTTTTCTTTTTCTAATATATTTATTGGAAAATTTTCATAACATAACATTAAAAAGAAGAAAAGAATGACAATACAAGCAAAAACAAATGCAGAATACAAAGCATTCCGGTCACAATGTTATATAATTGCAGTAATTTATCAATAGTGGGTCTAGCATTTATATTTTCTGTATGTCTGCTACATTTATAATATATCATTTGCTTTACGTGTGCTATCAGTACAAAGTAAGAATATGGTCTCAAAAAGCATGAACATTTCTGATGCCTCCTGTCCCAAAAAGAATTTTGACTGGAAGGTGGTCTTGGATAATCCGGCATATTCTTGACACGACTAATAAGGCACACCATGTAAAGAGCTTATGTTCCTTGATAATTCCTTACGTGCTGTGTGGGTTTTTTCTGTTAACGCAATTGCCCATATTCTAGTGTACCATGTATTCCATGACTCCATGTTAAAGTGTGCCGTCAAGTCTATTTCAACTCCTGGCGCCCACAGAGCCCTGTGGTTTTCCTTGGTAGAATACAGGAGGGGTTTACCATTGCCTCCTCTCGTGCAGTATGAGATGATGCCTTTCAGTATCTTCCTATATCACTGCTGCCCAATATAGTACCCGCAGGGATTCGAATCAGCAACCTTCTGCTTGTTAGTCAAGCATTTTCCCGCAGCACCACTTAAGGTGACTGACCCCATGTTACCCATCCTTCAATGCACACCAGTTTCCATTCTAACTGCTGCCAGAAGTTGTAGAATTAAATATTTGTGGAGGAGGTCTGAATCTAAATGGTCTTGCAATTGATAGGAGAGCTAATTGGGGGCCTGGAGAGAGTTTTTGTCTCTTAACAGTTGCCACTACATGAAAGACATCCTCCCAGTATTTTGTGACCATTGGGCATTCCCACCATATATTAAAAGTAAGATCCCTTCAGCCCACGCCCTCTCCAACACATAAGGCAGATGGATTTACAAATATGAATAGTGGAATTATGAATAGATTTGTGTAAATATGAATTAATTAGTGTGAATACGAATTGTGAACTTGAGGGGCTAAATACCATCTGAAAGTTTTAAGTGCGTCTTCTCTTAATTGGGATGACATATATCTCATAATGCAGCTTTTATTGGGCAAAGGTGATGTGGGGGGATCTCATATCTGAATGCTTTCTCTGAAAAGAATTTGCATTGAAAACTAGCACCTTATTGAGGGATGTTTTAGCTAGCCTTCTCCCCACCATCCTGCTTTTCTATATGTGGGGTGTTCTTTTTCTCATGGGGAAGTGTTCAAACTTGTGATTCTACCACCTGCAATCTGAAGTGATACAGTCTGGAGGCAATATCGCATAACCTTACTGGGGAGAACAGTTTAGGTACATGATTTCTTCAACTTCCCACTTTGAACTTTTAGTCAACTTGTATAAAAGATTTCCTTCACAGCCATGAGATCAAGACAAAACAAGCTGAGATTCTTGTAGTATCGAATTCTACCTCGATTCCCCCCCCCACGCCCCGTGTGTGTTGTAGCCCTGTGTATAAGTACAGAGTATACAGCTAGTGCTGTCTGTGATGACCTATGAAGGGAATTGCTTGTGGGGAAGATCCTAGAGAGAGAATTCCCTACCTCTCTGTCCACTTCTCTTAACTGAATCTTCCTTCCCATTTCAGGTTCTACAGGAGAAGCTTCAAAAAAGCAGCTTAGATCCTAGAGAGGTTGCCATTGCTATGGAAGGCCAGGTGGGTTTTCCTCCCTCTCTGGACCACTCCCATTTAATTCTGTAGCTCCTGACTGTTCTAATCTCTCCCTGTCTCTGACCCTTTCCAGCGGCGAGATTTCCCTCAAGGGATTCCAGCATGTGGCACTGATGCTCTAAGGTTTGCCCTCTGCTCTTATTGTGCTCAAGGTGAGAAGCTGAACCATTGGGGCTTTTTCTTCCATTCCCTAGGGGGGCTGTCTGTAATGTAGTCTTAAATTAAACAAGGATAAGTGACTGTCTAAAGGGAACCGGATATGGAATCCTTTCCCCCTGGTTACAGTATGCCCCAACTGCAGTAGAGTTTACACTTGAAGTGTGGTGCTTGTGGTATGATGTTACTCCAGCAATCGTTTTGTGTGTTACGTCCCACCCTTTCCCCCAAAGAGTTCAGGAATGGTGTGCATAGGGTAAGTACATGTGCTCACAATAGGTAGAGGGGAGGCAAGGAAGGGAGACTGGTTGACTTGTCCATGGCAGTGAGCTTTTTGGTTGAGTGGGGATTTTTATTTACATATATATTTATTTAAAATGAAATATTTTTATTTTAAAATATTTGAAATCTGTATATATAATTCTCCTAAACGTACCTGTCGCTAATCCCATGTGTGGCAGCTCTCACAAGAGTTTATGAGCAGCTGCCTGGCGGGGACAGGGAGAAAATGGCAGCAGTGGCCAGACAGCAGGGAGGGAAATCTCCCCCAGCCCGGCAGGGAGGGAAAGTTCCTGCAGTGCAGCCTGGCTGGTGGGGAAGGAAAGTACCAGCCATGCCAGCTGGCAAGGGAAACTGCCGCTGGTGGGCAGGGAGGGAAAGGAAAGCCAAGCACAGAATGGACTGGGCCTGAAGGGAGGGGGTAAAAGGATGGAGAACGGACTGGGGCTGAAGGGAGCGGGGAGAAGGACGGAGAACAGACCGGGGCTGAAGGGAGCAGGGGAGGATGGAGAACGGACTGGGGCTGAAGGGAGGGAGAAATGGCAAGGAGAACTAGGGGCGCAGATGGTCTGCGCCAGATCAGCTAGTATAAAATAAAGTATTATAAAATATTTAAACCTGCTAACTGAGCAAAGACACACCTTCTTAAAAGTGGCAATTCTCTTATATTTAGCAGGGGAAGAGCAACTGGCCCTATCCATCCCCAGCACAGCATCCCTCCAGTGGCTGTTGCTGGTGTCTATCTTAGGTTTCTTTTTTAGATTGTGAACCCTTTGGGGACAGGGAGCCATTTTATTTATTTATGCATATCTATGTAAATGCTTTGGGAACTTTTGTTGAAAAGCGGTATGTAAATATTCATTGTAAAATGTTTATATCCCACCTTTACATCAACTTAATGACATTACAAAAGCACAACACAATTACAGCTCAGGATAATAACAAAACATTAAAACTAATAAGGAAAAGCAAGATCATCAACTATAGTTGCTTCCCCAAAAGCTGTACAAGAAAGTAAACTTTTAGCTCTCCATCCAAAACCCATCCACAAGGAAGCCAGGCAAATCTCTCTCAGGAAGGAGTCACACCATCTAAACCACGTGTTGAGAAGGCCCTGCCTTGCATAATCTCTTCCCTCGCCTCAGATGGTAGAGGGATGCAGACCAGGGCCTCTGAAGATGACTGAATCAGATCTCCGCAGATCAATAACAATTCTGTGCATGTATACTCAGAAGTAAGTCCCATTGTGCCCAATAGCACTTTTTCTTCATAAAAATTGTGTTTGAGGAAATTGTAGCCATTCAGAACACACTGGCTCTAGTTTGGTGCTTTTCCTCGTGAGGTGCCTGAGGGGATCACTTCACATGGTTCCAGAATAGAATGTTCACTTCTATCCTCCTGGGCATAGATAGTTACTCGAATTGAACTTTCAAAGGCAGGACCCTCTATACTGCAGTGTAAAGGATGATTCTGGCTCACACAACAAGTGGGGTGGGTGGTGTTGTGGGAGGCAGGGGGTAAAGTATAAAAGAAAAAGAGTAGTATCTTGTTTTGTTTTAATTTCTCCTTGAAGGGAAGTAGTTTACTGTGAGAGTAAACTTGAGAACATACTTTGAAGCTGAAGAATTCTATGAGAACATAAGTTGATTCTGAAACGGGGAGCTATCTAGCTATGGGGGAGTGGAATACAGTGGCCTTTCCTTCATTCCATTCAGCTTTATAACGGGTTTAGGAGTAAGACTTGCTGACTTAGAAATCGAGACTAACACACACACTCCTGCCTCAGGTGACAGCATTAACCTGGATGTGGCTGCCGTAGAGAATGCCAGTCGTTTCTGCAACAAAGTTTGGAATGCCCTGAAGTTCACCTTGGCAGCTCTGGGGGAAGGGTTTACCCCAGTAGATCCAGAGGAGGTAATTGGGAGCATTGCGGGGGGTGGGGGAGAGGCATGACTCAGGCAGATGAACTAGGGCAGGGGTTCTCAACGTTGGGTCTCCAGATGTTATTGGACCAACTCCCATAATCCCCTACCCCAGTGGCCTTTGGTTGGGAATTATGGGAGTTGAAGCCCAATAACATCTGGGGACCCAATGTTGAGAATCCCTGATCTAGGGTATAGATAATGTTTGAGGATTGGACTGACATTATATGGGTAAAAGTCATACTGCAAAATAGAAGTCTCCTGAGGTTGCAAACATGTCCTTACCTTAAGAAGGAGCATTCTCATATTTCTGTGTGATCTAGGTCGGGGTTCCAAACTTTGGATCCCCCGGTGTTTACTTTTTAGATTGTGAGCCCTTTGGGGACAGGGATCCATCTTATTTATTTATTATTTCTCTGTGTAAACTGCCATGAGCCATTTTTGGAAGGGCAGTATAGAAATCGAATTAATAGTAACAACAACAACATCATCATCATTTGGGGATCCAGGGTTGGGACTCCCTGATCTTACACATAAGGTTCCAGGTATTGAGGACTTAAGGCTTAGAAGGATGTTGACATGTGTCAAGATGCTGCCATTTATGGGTCATGTGTGGGAATTATAGGACAGCTGTATAGCTTGGAGATACATACTGTACATACCCTATGTATGACAAGTTGGGGGGGAAATAGAAGTTTATAAGAGTGTGATTCTAGAACAGAAATCATGTGAATAAAGGTTTGAAAGTACTGGGGGAAAGCCTAGGAAAAAGGATTAAATTAAAATATTATTGCAGGGTAGTGAATGTGCTGAGCATTTTCAAATGTTTTTAAAAGGATGTCATTGATGTGGAATATAGCTCAGCTGTTAATTTTGTATAGGTGAAGAAGGAATCCATTTAAAATATAAGTACACATAGACAACTAGAAGATGCAC